>NC_133325.1:93967463-94206109 GCF_042186555.1 Aquarana catesbeiana
TCCCCCACGGTATCCCTGTACCTTTATAGATCATTAAATTTATCACTGGAGCAACCCAGAATAATAATTTGTACCCGGCTGCACCGTTCAGCAAGGTGTCAACTTCAATCCAACTTGGGGCTCTGACATGGCATTCCCTGCAAGCTCAGAGACCCAAGATGGGGCAGGGGGTTGCTATATTAAATTAAATATGGAGGGATTCAGGGATTACAGAAAGGATGACTTTACTACAGACAACTATCTTCACAGAGGCCAACAGTCTGCACCACCCCTGCTCATAGTAGCATGGAGAATTCACAGCTCCTTGCAGCTTTTTTTTTGCATAGATTTAAAAACCATGGTGACAACATTGCCAATTTCCACTGCTAATTAATCAGCAACAGAATACAAATTTGAAAATACAAGAAATGCAAGCAATCTATGGTTTCAGTTGGCTCCTGTTTCACAACTTGGTATAGACAGTGGCACACATTAACACATGAAGTTTGGTTAGAGACTCAGATTAGTAAAAACTGAAGGATTTAAATTCGAGGTCTGTTATCTAAAGCAGCCAGGCTTCAGCTTTTGCTAGAAACAAAACATATTAAAAGTAACAGTTTCTATCTACAGTTGTTTTTTTGATTCAGGCATTTTTTTTTTTAAATCAAATGTAGTTTGTTTAGACTACAAACTAAAACTGATCAAAAAAAAAAAAAAAAAAAAGAAAGTTTACTCAAGATAGGCAGAATGGTTGTACAAACAAGCTACCCAGACCTGAGTATTATGCAGATAAAACCAGACAGAAGGATCACTGTCAGATAAAATATAGTAATCTGGTTATTGCATCTGGAGAATATTTGTTCTGATCATATTCAGTATACTCCTTTTTATTTCACTGCCTTCATTTATATTTGTTTACATAGCTGTCCTACAAAAAACAACAGTGGCAGAGGTTGGGACAAACGCTAGAACTGCTGCTTGTGTCAGTAACATATTTAAACCTTCAAAAAAAAAAAAAAAAAAAAAAGTATTGCAGTTTTATTGGTCTTATTTGAAACGTATTTGACAACTCAGTGTGCAAGTTAATGGAGAAATAAATGCCTGTGAAATACATTAATATACTTTGTATATATACTGTTATTTTCCTAAAAGTACTTTAAAGTTTGAAAAGTGAGCAAACAATAACAGTGCACAAGTGGCGGCTGCAGCATTGCGATGTTGCTATAGGCAACAAATTGTTTACTGCCAATCTATTCACACATAGACCCCCAAATGTACACAGCTTTTACAGTACTTGTTGCAATTTATTCTGTGCCACCTCATCTATGGTGCAGTTGTTAAATAATGTTCTACAAGCAATTATAAAAATTAAAGCCAGAAATTTCTACATTTGTTTGTAGCCCAACAATTCACACACTCCTATGTAAATTTATAAACATTACAATAAATATGTCAATATAACTTTAAAAAAAAAAAAGATAAATTATAAAATAAATATGCCATTCTCAAATTTTACAACTATTTTACTACAACTTTTTACAACAATTATTAGAATTTATTTTTACAAAATGTTACACAAAGTAGTAACTTCAGGAATTGACTCATTCAGAAATGACTTGATCTCAACATTCAATCATATCTGCGACTCTGGTACATAGTCAAACGCTTTCTATGAATACACAAAATGTGAAAATTGTAAACCTCTAGTAAGATGATACTATTCTGGATAAGTGGGGTATCCCCACTGTGCTTAAAAAAAAAAAAAAAAAATACCCATAACAAAAACCAAAATGTATACATAAAATAAAAAAAAAAAAAAAAAAAAAGAAAAGAAAAAGAACTTTAACAATTCCCTACTCTAACCAATGCAAATTTTATGCCTTTAGATACACGTTCAGACAACTGAACAATCATACAAAATGTGCACAGGGTTGGTCTCCTGTGTTACTATGTGTAAAACTAAATAATTAAAATTTTACACACACACACATATACATATATATACATACATACACACATATATACACACACACACTCTACACACATAAAACACAAAGAGATGAAAAGGACACACAAACAGAATGCTCTGATAGTATTAAATATTACAGATAAAAGGATCATGTTAGAATGATTAGAAAAATGTTAATAGGCAGCATTTTATGCTCTGCAACATTAAAGAGATGAAAGTTTCTTGAGAACTCACCAGCTCTGTTTGTTTCTCGAAGAACATCTAGGAAGAGCCCGATACTTTCTTTTACTGAGACATGATCTGAAAAAGAAGATAAAGAGCTCTTAAGATCAGCCTGTGACATCTGTATTTAACTGCGCATTTCATTTGTAGCTCTGGCTGAGATATGAACGAATGTGGATCTAGAAGCACTCTACCCCATGTATAAGCATTGTGTGAACATCAGCTTTCAGTTCTGGTAAAGCCCATTAACCACAGCAGTAAGCTCCCCCCACCTCAAACCTGCTTTATATATTGAAAAGGTCAAAACCTGCAATAAAAGTGCCATGTAACATAGCATGATGACACTCAACAGATTTCCGAGATCAGGATTCAGGGACTGATCCTCAAACAAGCTCAGGGGTCATCAGGCCAACCCCATGTTTTCTATGTGGGCGAAGGGGACTCCAACCCCCCCACCCCACCTCTTTGAATATACACTGACTGGAAACACCTGCAATGTAAGATCACAATAGGAGCTGGATGCCAACAGATCACAATTGGCTGGCAACATTCTGACTTTTGCACTCTCTCCATTTTGTAAAAAACAAATGTTATATAAATCCTGAATAAGAAGAATTATAAAAAGAGTGGCAGGGTTGCCCAAAGTGATCATACAGATACCAACACCCAGTTGGTTGATTTAGGCCTTTCCTCATTCTATTCTTGCTGTGATATTCCAGTGAAAATCCGGCCTAAAAGTTTATGATGGCTTTGGATTGGTAAAAGCCAAGATGCCTGGTGTGGCTGCATGCAGACGTCACATCTTTTCTTCCAGAGTATTTATTCTATTGCATCTATCACCGTTCTGCCAATATTTTCAAACACAGTCAAGAACAGCCATTCTCCATTAGTGTTCCATGAGTCCCTTCCGGAGGTTTCTAGGGGTGTCTGGACAAGTGAGCAATTAAGAATTGATCTCCCACCAATGCCAGAGGGCAATTTTCACCAACATAAGTCGCCGGATCTACATTGACCACCAATATTAGATTAGGGCCATTTTCACTGTCTGCATTTCATTATTTTATCATAATACTTTTAATTTATTATTGAAAATAAATTTAGTGGCATACAACAGGTGGATGAAAAAAATAAAAATAAATAAAAACACAACATGATCTGGTGTAGGTGTTAAATACTCTAGATATACCACATTCTTCATTTTAATTTAAATTTTCTACAACTTACTGATCACACTAGTTTACCATAAGCTGTAGGTGTCATTTATTTTTTTATACAGGTGTTTATAGAGCACTTTAATACAGGTGCTTATACAATGCTGTCACTGTAGACTATATATACACACACTGATATATTCTTTTGCATTCACATCAGTCTCTGCCCTCAAGGTGCTTAGAATCTGAGGTCCCTAAAGCTGGCCATACATGGTTAGAAAATCGTTTGAAAAAGTGTTCGATATACGCGATCATTCGACTTTCAAACTGTTAGTGGGCTCATTTGATTCTCATAATGCAAGGTTTTATGGCAAAACAACGAACAGTCATGTCAGATTTTTGTAGCATAAAGGATCGAATTTCTAAACGTTTGTAGTGGAATCGATCGGAAACCATTCAAAAAACACCTACAGCCCATGTTATGTTGAAACATAACCCAGGAAACACAAGGAACAAAAAGAACGATGTCACCTTTTAAATACAGTTGACAAGTGGGAGGGTACACAAAGGCCAAAAGCTTTACATCAGTTCCGCCGTTTGATGAAAAGTGAACCATGTTAACTATAGATAATATGTCGGCAATGGGGGGAAATATTTCAGTACAATGTTAGTGTTATTACATGCACGTTCAACAGATCTTTATCAAATTGAACGGTTTTCTAACCATGTATGGCCAGCTTAACTCGCATTCATTCATACTAGGGCCAATTTAGACAGGAGCCAATAAACCTGACAGCATGTCTTCGGAGTGTGGGAGGAAACCCAGTCAGGTACAGGAGAACATGCAAACTCCATGCAGGTAGTATTAATCATCTTTGGCTGGGGTTCCCCAAGACCTTAAAAACATTTCAAGGTTTCCTCAGGTGAAAGACGGATCTAGGAAAAAAAGAAAAATTTATATTAACCCCCCTACACACACCGATTGGCCTGGACAAGTTTCTATGAATCTGCTGTCCTTCAATATGTATGTGCTGATCTAGCCTAAAACTATTCCTGCTTTCCATCAGTGATGGTCTTCTGGTATCCCCGGTCTTCTAAACACCTCTCTGACCTCTTCCAGCAGCACAAGCCATTTCTTACTTTATTTTTGAAGAATAAAAATGTAGAAAAAGTACAGAAATTCTACTAAGTTTAACAAGGCATTAAAAAGGAGTGCGAGACAAGAGTCTGAAACTCTGTGCTGGGCATTAGTGAGATTACAACCTTGTTCTGGGGCAAATTCTGTATTATATGGCATTGTCACAGATGGCTGCATCTCCTATTGTAGGCCAGAGTAAGCGGCACATCAGGCACAGACCCAGGCTAACATTCTAGCGTATGGCCTTTTGGATAGGCCTGAGCTGGACTCATTCCAAAAGTCAAAATCACCTACAAAAAAAAAAAAAAAAAAAAAAAAAAAAAAAAAAAAAGGAAAGAAATGTCCCACTAATGTTGGGAGAAGAGCTTATTGGCATACACCAATTAAATGACATTATAGACATATGTGTCTAAATACCTTACAACTGTAAAACGCATGTAATTGCATGCCAAATCCAGCTTTTTTTTTTTTTGCAGGATTATTCTGCTAGCTCCTGCAGTACACTTGTGCGCATGCAGCTCTTAATCTGGATACACACTATGCAATTTTCTTTAGATTTACCAACACCATATAATAGGAGGTCAAATGTAAACACTTTACATTTGTATGCAACCAAGCTGGCCCTTGTACAACATAGTTGAAGGTAAATCTGAAGGAAATCGAACAAAAGTTGTATAGTGTGTATCCAGCTTAACTCTGGGAAGGAACAGATTTCTGAAGTGCTATGCACCATGCAATGACAATAGCAGATTTACTATTTACTATTTACTATTACTCACACAAACTGCCAGAACCAAGGATTTTCCACTGCTATCTACACAGCAACATGAAGATAAAGTAAAAGCGATTTCAGCACCAGTCTATGCTGTTAAGCAATACTGTGATCCTGCTTGACAGGTGAGAGTCCAGCTTTATGAACCAAGTTTTTTTTTCCAGCTGAATTGTGATCATTTCATTGCAATAAAAGGGTATTTTCTTTGCCTACATCAATAGAGAAGATTAGAATTTTGTTTTATATTTTTAGAGAAATATATATATATATATATATATATATATATATATATATATATATATATATATATATATATATATATATATATATATATATGTGTGTGTGTGTATTTATTACACACACAAAAAAAAAAGTTTTTAAATGATTTCATTTATTAAGGGAAAAAAAATGTGTTCAAACCTCTGCCTGGCCCTATGTGCAAAAGTAATTGCCCCCTCCGATGCTGAATCATGAATGAACTGTGATTAACAACTTCAGCCCCACAAGGATTTGCCACCTTCCTGATCAGGCCAATTTTTTGCGATACAGCACTGTGTTGCTTTAACTGACAATTGCGCGGTCTTGAAATGTTATATCGAAACAAAATGTATGGCCTTTTTTCCCCCCACAAATAGAGCTTTCTTTTGGTGTTATTTCATCATCGCTGCGTTTTTTATTTTTTTGCGCTATAAAAAAAAAAAAAAAAAAATCAAAAACACAATATTTTGTAGTTTTTTTCTATAACAACTATCCCAATTTAAAAGAAAAAAAAATTTCGGTTTAGGCCGATAATTATTCTTCTACATATTTTTGGTTAAAAAAAGAAAAAACGCAATAAGTGAATATTGATTGGTTTGCACAAAAGTTATAGTGTCTACAAATAGGGGAAAGATTTGTCATTTTTATAATTTTTTTTTTGACTAGTAACAGCAGCGATCTGCAATTTTTATCAGGACTGCGACATTGCTGTGGACAGATCAGACACTTTTGACACTATTTTGGGACCATTGACATTTATATAGTGATCAGACCTAAATAGCCATATTACTGTATAAATGTCACTGGCAGGGAAGGGGTTAACACTAGCGGACGATCAAGGAGTTAACTGTGTTCTCTAATGTGTGTTTTTTTTTTTTTTTAATCTTTTATTTGTTTCAAAAGGCACGAGAACACAAAACACATCATCATCAAATATATATAGCATTAAGAAATACCAACAATTCAAATATATCAGGCTAACATTGCCCGTCTAACACAAAAATAAGTAACCTTTCAGAATTCAGTTACAGACTAGGCATATAAATCATTCCTAACAGACACACTGAACATATTACCAGGATAACGCAGAAGCGACTGTTTCTCTATGCCTAGGTGCCTATTATATCTGTTTGTAACCTATTGCAATACTTATCCCCATGTTCCGGCCTCAAATTTTCCCAAATCAACTATAAAAAGAAATTAAAGAGAAAAAAAAAGAAGAAGAAAAAAAACTATTAAAGACAGAAATAAAGTACAAAAAGATAGGGGAATAACCTCAACAATAAAAAAGAAAATAAAGATAAACAAGAAAATAATAAATAAAAAAAAAAAAAATTAGTTAAAAAAAAAAGGGGAGGGGAAAAAGGGGAGGGGAGGGGAGAGGGACCCCCCCCCCCCCAAGGGGAAGGATTGGAGGTGGCGAATGCTCTTTTCTCAGATTGCTAGAAATTCAAGAGAGATCTATATGTCTCCACTGCGATCCACCATGTGACCTTATGAAGTCACCTTTAATTTAGTCTACCATGTTGCCCTCAAACATGAACTGTCCCTCGTCAGAAAAAACAAACATATTCCAAGCTGTCCAAGTCTTGGCATATCGTTCCCTTTGATGACGTTTAGTAAGGATAAGATCCTCCATCTTCTTAATTTCCTCTACTTTTTTAAACCACAGGCCTATAGAGGGAGCCTGTGTAGACTTCCAGCATAAAGGGATGCATGTTTTCGCTGCATCGAAAAGATGGCAAAGAATTGATTTTTTATAACTTTTACTTGGAATGTTAGATGCATGAAAGCAGGAAAAAGGCCGGGTCATTCGGGATTGAACGTCCCGTAATGTTTTGAGCTACTTGTTGGATTCCCTAGGTGTGTTCTAACTGTAGGGGGGATAGGACTGACCAGGGGAGGAGAGAGATCGGTGTTCATACTTAGTATGAACACCAGATCTCTCTCCACTCCCGAGAGAACTGGGATTTATGTGTTTACACACACAGATCCTGGTTCTCGCTCTGTCACGGGTGCCCGGCGGTCATTGGGCCCGCCAGGCACACGCATCGGCTCTGGGGACACACAGCGCGCCTGCTGTGACGTCATAAAGAAGCGACGTACAGCTACAGCGCAGCCGTGCCAACCTGTCGCAGTATAACTGTGGCGGCTGGTCGGCTAGCGGTTAACCACAATTTTTTGGAACGCCAAGTTAAATTTAACTTGCCACACCTAGGCCCGATTACTGCCAGACCTGTTGAATCAATAAATCACATAAATAGAATCTGTCTGACAAAATGAAGCATGCTAACAGATCACAAATAGTCACACATGCCACAATCTAAAAAAAAAAAAAAAATCAAGAACAGATTAGAAACAAACATCTATCTGTCTAGGAAAGGTTTCAAAGCCATTTCTAACTCCAGTGAACCACGAGGAGAGCCATTATCCACAAATGGAGATAACTTGGAACAGTGGTGAACCTTCCCAGGAGTGGCCAGCCTACAAAAACTACTCCAAAAGCATGACGACGATTCATCCAGGAGGTCATAAAAGAACTCAGAACATCTAAAAGAACCGCAGGCCTCACTTGCCTCAGGTAAGATCAGTGTTCATAATTCAACAATAAGAAAAAGACTGGGCAAAAATGGCATCCATGGGAGAGTTCCAAGGCCAAAGCCACTGCTGACCAAAAAGAACACAAAGGCTCATCTCACATTTACCAAAAAAACATCTTGATTATCCCCAAGACTTTTAGGCAAATATTCTGTGGACTGATGAGACGGAAATTAAACTTTTTGGAAGGTGTGCATCCCATTACATCTGGCATAAACCTAATACAGCATTTCATAACAAGAACATCATACCAACAGTCAGACATGGTGGTGGTAGCGTGATGGTCTGGGGCTGCTTTGCAGCTTCAGGACCTGGACGACTTATCATAATTGATGGAACCATGAATTCTGAGCTCTACCAGAAAATACTAAAGGAGAATGTCCAGAAATCAGTTCATAACCTCAAGTGCACTTGGGTTATGCAGGACAATGATCCAAAACACAACAGCAAGTCCACCCTCAAATGGTTCAAACAAAGCAAAATTTAGGTTTTGGAGTGGCCCAGTCAAAGCCCTGAATTAAATCCAATTAAGATGCTGTATCATGACCTTACACAGGCCATTAAAACAATTCTGCAAAGAAGAGTGGGTCAAAATTGCTTCACAGCAATGTGAAAGACTCATTGCCAGTTATCGCAAATGCTTGATTGCAGTTGTTGCCGCCAAGGGTGGCACAACCAGTTATTAGGTTTAGGGGGCAATTACTTTTTCACATAAAGCCAGGCAGGTTTGGACAGCTTTTTTGCCTTAATAAAATGAAACCATCATTTAAAAACTGCATTTTGTATTTACTCTGGTTATCTTTCAGTAATAATAAAATTTGTTTGATCATCTGTGTCATTTAAGTGTGACAAATATGCAAAAAAAAAAAAAAAAATCAGAAAGGGGGCAAATAATTTTTCACAGCATTGTACATAGATACACTTTTTTTTCCAACCTTTTACACACACACACACACACACACACACACATCACAAGGAGAAGAAACCTGTTGCACAGTAACACCGTAACATTTGAAATAAGACTATTGTACTGTAAAATTACTTTAAAAATTCTCTTTTTAAAGTTACAATAAAATAAGCACACGAGAAACAGGAGGGCCTACGAGTCAATATCTGCAGCCACCTTGGAACATTACTAATCGGTATTAAAATTATTCTTGGCAGTTATTCACAATAGCCACAAATGCTGATTTTCAAAAAGGAAAGCAAACCGTTGAGTGGCTGCAAACAGAAAAAAAAAAAAAAAAAAAAAAAAAAAAAACACACAACACATTAAAAGCACAAACATTTGAGCCGAAGTGCCGGACATGTAAAATAAATATTAACCACGCTGACCTCTGTTATACTGTAAAAATGTAGGTAAAAATATAACAAAATTAGATGCAAATATGCACCGTTAGGCCCAAATTGCAATTGCCAAGTGCAGTTCCAGCTTTTCACAAGGTCACTTGTTCGGGGGACATTTGAATTTCCAGCGTACGTTAACTCTTGGCTTTACAACGTCCCAGGAAATTAACCCTCTTCTGCCCTGTATCAAGCATGGCTATTGTCTAGGATGATTCCTGAATTATTGAAGGCCACATCTGATGTGGCACAGTAAAGTGTTACAAACAAAAGGTTGGTTGATAGAATTACACAACATCTGATCAAACAAGGAGCACGAGGATTTACAGGCCTCCTTCAAACGATCTGGCAATTCTTCTAGAATTGTGGCATAAAACATGGTGGATTTATTTTTATTTATTTAAGATTAGGCCATCATAAACTATACAATAGTGTGCCTGCAATATTACAGCTGGAGCTATGCAGCTCTGCTACACATGACAATCACCATCACTTAGTAGCATGAAGATTAACCTCTTGTATGCAACTGCTTTGTCGCAGCTCGTGTGCTGAAAGTGAAGCGATCGCCAGCAAGAGGTTAATCCCATGTTACTAAGCAATTAAAAAGGCCATGCATAGATGAACCCTATCCATCACTGTCAATTGAAATGCAAGTGACACAGCTCCTTAAAAATGCTACCAAGTCCTATATTGGACCAATGACCCTGGACAATTGTGTTTTTGTTGTAGAGTTGACGTGAAAATATTCTACAATGTAAAATTATGTGAAAATTAGAAGAGGGGGAGAAAAAAAAAAAATAAAAAAAAAAAACGGGAATACTGATTACATAATTTGTTGTAAATAACACTGGTGTGACTGTCACTGCATATTGTGTTTTCATTGCCCTTACCAATCGATAAATAAAAGAGTCGAGAAAACAAAGACTAAACTTTTCTTGCAGATAATATTGTGCCATCAGAATAATAATAATAAGAAGATCTGAAGAGACGGATATTTCAAGAAATGCCGGTCTAATTATTTCACTTAACCTCCATTTTCCAGCCTCCCAAAAAATCTAAAGATGTCATATTTCAGAATTAAAAAAAAAAGAAAAAAAAAAGTTTGTATTCATTTTTTTGCTGCAACAAGTGAAAATCGGAGATGTTTATATTTAGCAACAGAGATTACTCAGAATTTAACTGTTGACTAATTTGGAACCTTTTTTTTAGTGCAGCTTTCACATTGGGGGGAATCTGCAGAGAAAGGAGCATGAAAGGTTAAATAGAATGTCAACATCAAATCTAATGACCAAGTATGTATTGTTTGTTGAATATATAAAAAGCAAGAAGAAATGGGTGAGTGGCCCTGCAGAGATGGCTGATAATCTGCTGGCCTGTGTGAGGACAGATCGGACTGCTGACATGCAATGTGGTGAGGAAGATAAGAGAGGAGAGAACATATAGAGAGAAGAGCGATCCCATGTGACACACCCTTCATCACATCACCCCATACTCTATATGGAGATGTTCTCTGTAATAAAGACCTCCGGCTGGTGTCAGTGCGGGGGGAGAGGGGTCGATGTCTGTGTGATCACATTGGCTGCGATGATCGGTCTATATGAATAGTACCTGTCACCGTACACGCCTGTGTATGAAAGGCACTGCGATCCGATCTCTCCCCTCTACACTGCCCGGCCGGAGGATCGGCCATGTCATCCCATTATATAAAGGCCACACCGTCACCGGACTCTACACTGCCAGGTCACCGCAAACACTTCACTCCATCCCCTCTATACACTGCTCCACAGGGCCCCCCCCCAATACAGAGCACACACACTGCTCCACAGGGGGCCCCCCAATACAGAACACACACTGCTCCACAGGGGGCCCCCCAATACAGAGCACACACTGCTCCACAGGGGGCCCCCCAATACAGAGCACACACTGCTCCACAGGGGGCCCCCCAATACAGAGCACACACTGCTCCACAGGGGGCCCCCCCCAATACAGAGCACACACTGCTCCACAGGACCCCCCCAATACAGAGCACACACTGCTCCACAGGGGGCCCCCCCCAATACAGAGCACACACTGCAACAACGGGGCCCCCCCCAATACAGAGCACACACTGCTCCACAGGACCCCCCCAATACAGAGCACACACTGCAACAACGGCCCCCCCCCCCCCACTACAGAGCACACACTGCAACAACGGGGCCCCCCCAATACAGAGCACACACTGCAACAACGGCCCCCCCCACTACAGAGCACACACTGCAACAACGGGGCCCCCCCAATACAGAGCACACACTGCAACAACGGCCCCCCCCCCCCCACTACAGAGCACACACTGCAACAACGGGGCCCCCCCAATACAGAGCACACACTGCAACAACGCCCCCCCCCCCCCCACTACAGAGCACACACTGCAACAACGCCCCCCCCCCCCCCCCCACTACAGAGCACACACTGCAACAACGGCCCCCCCCCCCCCCCCCCCCACTACAGAGCACACACTGCAACAACGGGCCCCCCCCAATACAGAGCACACACTGCTCCACAGGGGGCCCCCCCAATACAGAGCACACACTGCTCCACAGGGGGCCCCCCCAATACAGAGCACACACTGCTCCACAGGGGGCCCCCCCAATACAGAGCACACACTGCTCCACAGGGGGCCCCCCCAATACAGAGCACACACTGCTCCACAGGGGGCCCCCCCAATACAGAGCACACACTGCTCCACAGGGGGCCCCCCCAATACAGAGCACACTGCTCCACAGGGGGCCCCCCCAATACAGAGCACACACTGCTCCACAGGGGGCCCCCCCAATACAGAGCACACACTGCTCCACAGGGGGCCCCCCCAATACAGAGCACACACTGCAACAACGGGGCCCCCAATACAGAGCACACACTGCAACAACGCCCCCCCCCACTACAGAGCACACACTGCAACAAGGGGCCCCCCCAATACAGAGCACACACTGCAACAACGGGGCCCCCCAATACAGAGCACACACTGCTCCACAGGGGGCCCCCCAATACAGAGCACACACTGCTCCACAGGGGCCCCCCAATACAGAGCACACACTGCAACAACGGGGCCCCCAATACAGAGCACACACTGCAACAACGCCCCCCCCACTACAGAGCACACACTGCAACATCGGCCCCCCCCCCCACTACAGAGCACACACTGCAACAACGGGCCCCCCCCCACTACAGAGCACACACTGCAACAACGGGGCCCCCCCAATACAGAGCACACACACTGCTCCACAGGGGGCCCCCCAATACAGAGCACACACACTGCTCCACAGGGGGCCCCCCAATACAGAGCACACACACTGCTCCACAGGGGGCCCCCCAATACAGAGCACACACACTGCTCCACAGGGGGCCCCCCAATACAGAGCACACACACTGCTCCACAGGGGGCCCCCCAATACAGAGCACACACACTGCTCCACAGGGGGCCCCCCAATACAGAGCACACACACTGCTCCACAGGGGGCCCCCCCAATACAGAGCACACACACTGCTCCACAGGGGGCCCCCCCAATACAGAGCACACACACTGCTCCACAGGGGGCCCCCCCAATACAGAGCACACACACACTGCTCCACAGGGGGCCCCCCAATACAGAGCACACACTGCTCCACAGGGGGCCCCCCAATACAGAGCACACACACTGCTCCACAGGGGGCCCCCCAATACAGAGCACACACTGCTCCACAGGGGGCCCCCCAATACAGAGCACACACTGCTCCACAGGGGGCCCCCCAATACAGAGCACACACTGCTCCACAGGGGGGCCCCCCAATACAGAGCACACACTGCTCCACAGGGGGCCCCCCAATACAGAGCACACACTGCTCCACAGGGGGCCCCCCAATACAGAGCACACACTGCTCCACAGGGGGCCCCCCAATACAGAGCACACACACTGCTCCACAGGGGGCCCCCCCAATACAGAGCACACACACTGCTCCACAGGGGGCCCCCCCAATACAGAGCACACACACTGCTCCACAGGGGGCCCCCCCAATACAGAGCACACACACTGCTCCACAGGGGGCCCCCCCAATACAGAGCACACACACTGCTCCACAGGGGGCCCCCCCAATACAGAGCACACACACTGCTCCACAGGGGGCCCCCCAATACAGAGCACACACTGCTCCACAGGGGGCCCCCCAATACAGAGCACACACACTGCTCCACAGGGGGCCCCCCAATACAGAGCACACACTGCTCCACAGGGGGCCCCCCAATACAGAGCACACACTGCTCCACAGGGGGCCCCCCAATACAGAGCACACACTGCTCCACAGGGGGCCCCCCAATACAGAGCACACACTGCTCCACAGGGGGCCCCCCAATACAGAGCACACACTGCTCCACAGGGGGCCCCCCAATACAGAGCACACACTGCTCCACAGGGGGCCCCCCAATACAGAGCACACACTGCTCCACAGGGGGCCCCCCAATACAGAGCACACACTGCTCCACAGGGGGCCCCCCAATACAGAGCACACACTGCTCCACAGGGGGCCCCCCAATACAGAGCACACACTGCTCCACAGGGGGCCCCCCAATACAGAGCACACACTGCTCCACAGGGGGCCCCCCAATACAGAGCACACACACTGCTCCACAGGGGGCCCCCCAATACAGAGCACACACACTGCTCCACAGGGGGCCCCCCAATACAGAGCACACACACTGCTCCACAGGGGGCCCCCCAATACAGAGCACACACACTGCTCCACAGGGGGCCCCCCAATACAGAGCACACACTGCTCCACAGGGGGCCCCCCAATACAGAGCACACACTGCTCCACAGGGCCCCCCAATACAGAGCACACACTGCTCCACAGGGGGCCCCCCAATACAGAGCACACACTGCTCCACAGGGCCCCCCAATACAGAGCACACACTGCTCCACAGGGGGCCCCCCCAATACAGAGCACACACTGCTCCACAGGGGGCCCCCCCAATACAGAGCACACACTGCTGGCACCGGGGCATACATACATAGCAGATATTACATGTATAACTCCACTTTTAAAAAGGTGGAGAAAACTGATCACTGCCTGACAGTAATCTACCGATCCCTATATACAAATACACACACAATATATATCCTCCACACATAGTGCAATCAGAGATCAGTATGGTGTCAGCATACATTTGCGACAGAGACTAACATTGAGTCGGTTTTTGAATTCATTACAAGCAGAGATCGGGATGGAGCCAATATGTATCCAGTGTAAGTAAGAGGTCAGTATATGGTGTCAGTGTGCATATATAGGGAGATTATGATATAAAACATACTGATCTGATTGCACTGTATATACACTGGCCGAAATATATAATGTACATCTCCATCACACCCACTACACCCCAGAGAAATATCAGGAGTAGATTTGGGGTGTACAATGTGGTCCCCATCTAGTTCAGTACTGCTCACATACTAGATTTCACGTTGCAAGCTAGGAGAGATAAATGAAAAGACGTCCCAACAATAATATAATACATCACAAACCTAGAACACAAGACATCAACATCACAACTTCACACAGCACATCTGAGAAGAACTGATTGTTGTATTTACCCTGCAGGTGTATAGCAGATTGCAAAGCGATCGCTCCCCCATCTCTGCATGTACAGCAAACCCAGCTACACCCCACTGTCACCTGGCTGTGTACTGAACACTGGCCATCTACATACGAGGATATGAAATATTGCCCATCACCCCATGTATTTGTACAAGCAAAGAAACATTGCACACCACTACATACAGGGAGAAGGCACTACACACTGTGCTCTGTTCATCAATGTCATCACACAACATTCACACAACTCAATCCAATTAGAAAAGTGGGTACATTTAGTGTGGAAACTCAGTATAAATATCGCACATTATACACAAAATACTGCATATACAATGCACATCTGACTGAGGAATACACACACAGGATCATCAAAATGTACAATACATTCTTTATTTTTGATGCAAGCGTGGAAAATTTTATATGGACGCATGGAGTTTGTTTACAGCAGACCACCCATGTAAACTACCATGTAAACTAATATAGAAATCCTAGTTCTATCATACACACACCATGCACACTGTCCAGTCTAGTGTATACAAGGTACAAGCCATACTCCATGTAGATATCTATCAACATGCACATCACTGATGCAGAAACATGATATAAATATATAGCACATCACCAATAAAGATCTACAGGATACAATCATTCACACACTGCCAACATGGGTATCAGGGCGAATCCTGCGCACTGCCCAAATCTTCACTCACTCCCCTCACTGATCACACATTATCCATTCACAATGTGTGTGTGTATTTATATTTACCCTTTGTTTAATTACACACCATCCTGACAACTATTGTGGGTATAAATAGAGCACACCATCCATGCAGACAAGGTGCAAAACTTGTACATATACACCATTCACTGGAAAATCGGGCACACCGTCTGTACAGATATATCCAGGGCAAAAAAAAATCGGGCACACCCTCTGTACAGATATATCCAGGGCAAAAAAAAAATCGGGCACACCTTCTGTACAGATATATCCAGGGCAAAAAAAAAAATCGGGCACACCCTCTGTACAGATATATCCAGGGCAAAAAAAAATCGGGCACACCCTCTGTACAGATATATCCAGGGCAAAAAAAAAAAAATCGGGCACACCCTCTGTACAGATATATCCAGGGCAAAAAAAAATCGGGCACACCCTCTGTACAGATATATCCAGGGCAAAAAAAATCGGGCACACCTTCTCTACAGATATATCCAGGGCAAAAAAAATCGGGCACACCCTCTCTACAGATATATCCAGGGCAAAAAAAATCGGGCACACCCTCTCTACAGATATATCCAGGGCAAAAAAATCGGGCACACCCTCTGTACAGATATATACTGGGCAAAAAAATCGGGCACACCCTCTGTACAGATATATCCAGGGCAAAAAAATCGGGCACACCCTCTGTAGATATATCCAGGGCAAAAAAAATCGGGCACACCCTCTGTACAGATATATCTAGGGCAAAAAAAATCGGGCACACCCTCTGTACAGATATCTAGGGCAAAAAAAAAAAAAAAAATCGGGCACACCCTCTGTACAGACATATCTAGGGGGGGAAAAAATCGGGCACACCCTCTGTACAGATATATCTAGGGCAAAAAAAATAGGGCACACCCTCTGTATAGATATATTCCAGGGCAGAAAGAAATCGGGCACACTTTCTATACAGACATATCTAGGGCAAAAAAAAAAATTGGACACACCCTCTGTGCAGACATATCTCTAGGGCAAAACAAATCTATATTACCCTCTGTAATATAAAATGTATTATATATATATATATATATATATATATATATATATATATATATATATATATATATATATATATAAAAAATTCAAAAGCCATACAACTAAAAAAAGGAGTAAAATATTGCATGCCATCCCCGTAAATATGAAGGTAAAACTATTGCATACCGCATATCAGGGGTAAATATTACACACCCACCCCACCTTGTGCTATACATTTATTACAATTACTACACACTACTATTACACACCTAGGGCAAACTATTACCGCCCCATGCTATATAAAGAGATCACATAACTGCCTGTACGAACATGTATATGGGTTACAATATTGCATACTGCACCATGCAGATATATACAGAGTAAAAATAAAAATTACACACCTTCCATTATATATAATAAAAATGTACACACTTCCCCATGCAGATATATTGGATAAATATTGCACACCACCCTAAGCAGAGATATATAGGGGGAGACATATTACACTTCATGAGCAGTTATATACAGGGTAAAGTATTACACACTGCCCATGCAGATATAGAGTAATAATATACACCATATGTGTAAAAAAAAAATATATATAATATATTTAAAAAAAAAAAATACACTGTGGCCTATAAAAATGTATTTACTTACACCCCTACCCACACAAATATTACATAGGTATATCTGCATGTGTGCTGTGCATCTCTACACTTGTGTATACTCCAATATATTACACTATGTCTACACTGATGATGTGCACTATTTTACCCCTTATACGAGTGTGCATATTGTGAAATATTTTGCCCTATCTACATGGAGAATGTCCGGTCTTTCCCCCTATAAGTGTGTCAATGTATATTTTATTCTACATATCTGCATTGAGAGCATACAGTATTCCCCCTATACTTGCAACATGTATACACGTGTAATATATAAAATCAACAGTTTTTTCCTCGTGTAGCTGTATGGATGGTGTGCGATAATTACCTCCAAACTTGTATTTTTATTCCCATGTATACTTTCATTAGCACTTTAGATCTGCATTATTGACGTGCAGTCTTTCTTCTTTCTATATGCATGTATGTATCTTGTAATATTTCACTATCTAGATACAGATATAGGTCTGTACAGGCAGTGTGTAATATCTTATATGTATCTGCATGGGATGGTGTGCAATATTTCACCATATATATGTGCAAGAAGATATAGATATATAAACATCTTTAGTGGTGGTGTGTAAGTAAATAAATATATATACACACACATTTTTAAACACATATACGGTGTGTATTATTTTATTATATATATGTGCAGGGATACAAAAAAAAAAAAATTATATATATATATATATATATATATATATATATATACACACAGTGTGAATGATTGCACACATACAGTTCAGTTCAGAGTACATTGCATGCTCTGCCAAGCAGATATATAGAGCCAATTACAGCATGCCCTCTATACAGTTATTTAGGATAAAATTATCACCCCCCCCCCCCCCCCATCCCATGGAGACACTATTGCAAGCTCTCAATGCAACGGTGGTAATATATATATATATATATATATATTTATTTATTACACAACCTTCATGTCTATGTGTATACACACACACTAGATAGAACTGCATTATACACGATACCATACATACAGCTATATAGAGTAAAAATATTACTATACATACAAAAAAAAAAAAATTATATATATATATAGATAGAGAGAGAGAGTTTTTTTCCCCCATTACACCCCCTCAAAGCAGACCTATATATTACACCCCCTCCATGCAGATTTATATATTACACCCCCTCCATGCAGATTTATATATTACACCCCCTCCATGCAGACCTATAGGGTAATCTATTACACAGCAGTTTACAAGAGAAGACTGAGATGTAAATGTCTCTGTAGCCCCCCCAATGGAAGAGCAGACAGAGCAGAGCACACCCTCCATGCAGACATCGGATTGCAGGCAGGGGAAGACCTCCAATCTATAGGGGCCTCCATGGGATGGGAATTGTGGTTTGTGAATAATTGGAGGGCTCCGTAGTTTGGAGATCTCCGGTGCCCAGTGCCAGGTCGGTAGGTCGGTCTGTAGCGCCCCCCCCCCCCCCCCCCCCATGATTACACGTCTACACCGTGCAAGGAGAACGATGCTGAGCCGAGCTCACCTGTACCGGCCACACACAGATCGATACAGATCGGGACCAATCCGCACGATGATAGGAGTCCATGCACAGACCGATCGTAGCGGACAGAGCATCGTACGACCCCTCTCCATCAGTGTGTGTCACCCGATCACCCCACATGTACGAGCAGAGGGAGCACTGGATTGGGGGGGGGTCCTCTTTGTAGGAAGGGTTAGGGGATAAGCATGGTGGGGGGGGGGGGTGTGTAGGGGTAATGAGGATGGAGGGATTATTTGGGGGGGGGGGTCCAGGCACAGGGATCTCCTTCCTTCTATACATTATCCCCCCCCCCAGGGTCAGGCTACATTTATGTGATGGGGGTTGGGGGGGGGGGGACCCCCGGCAATGACAGATCCCCCCCTACTGACAGAAGCCCCGCCCCCTGGTAATGACAGGTGCCCCCCCCCTCCAGATATTGGGAGAAGCCCCCCCCGGTGATGACAGGCTCCCCTCCCCCCTCTCCCGCTCAAACTGACGCCGTGATTTCCGGGGTCCCCGGAGCCCGCAGCCCCTCGGGGGCCCCTCAGGGGGGGTTGGGGGATTTTTAGTAATTTTTTGGGTATTTTTCGGTGATAGTCCGGGGTCAGGTGTTATAGAGGGGGGAGGGGGGTGTGCCGGGCTGTCAGTGTGGTGGAGGAGGGGACACCCCCGGTAGGAGTGGAGAGGAGTACGGAGGTCCCCCGGTAGATGACACAGACCGGAGTCTTACCTTCTCAGTGACAGTAATGTTCCCGGTACCGGGCGGCGCTCTCCTCCAGTGACAGCTCGGTGTCCGTCCCCGGCCGGCTGTCAGCGCTGACACTTGCCGGTCCCGGGCTGTCCTCCCCCCCCTCCATGTCCGCCCTCCGCCTGCTCCTCTCTCCGGCTCTCCGCTCCGCTCAGGACTCGAAAATGGCGCCGAAAGCTCGGAGCTCCTCATTCAAATTCGACAGAGCCAGCCCAGCCACCCCGGGGCATGCCGGGAACTACTCCGGCTGTCACACCGGACACGCCCCCCCTTCCAACCGACCCCCTTCAAGACACGCCCACCGCCTCTCCTGATACGCCTCCCTCCCCGCCCAGCTCCGCCCCCCTGTAGCTGCGCACTTCCTGGCACGGAGAGCGGAGACAACACAGCGATCATCACCCCATTCCCCGGACAGCTCAGCTCAGCTCTCCTCTCCTCTCCTCTCCTCTCCTCATTGACATCAATAACACCCCATCGGAGCTCCTCAGTCCAGCCTGACAGATGTCATACGTTCACTAGGAAAGGGGGGTGTACTGAGCCTGGGCTCACATCTCTACATTGCAGGCTCCATGTATACAGGGAGGGGTACACCCAGCTCTTCTACACACCAGGAGGAAAGCAGCAGCAAATCTGCACTTCTGCTAATGAGTTTAGGGACGCTGGACGCACCCGGTGTTCATTTCATTGGCCCAACGCTTGACGTGCGTTTACGCACATTTACATATTTGCCAACATTCTCCAAAAATTTTTAGGGACACTTTTTTTCTAATGTAGGCGCAGTATTTTTTTAATTAGGGACAGGGCAATACTTTGTAGGAGTGGCCTCGCAGGAGAGGGAAAAAAATGTGACATGTGGGAAAATGGGCGTGGTTTCAATTAGGCTGCATACTGGGCGTGGCTTAAAGGGGGTGTGGTTAGAGTCTGATTTACATAGTGGAAAATGTGGCAATATATAGGGAAATAAAAAAGAGATAGAGAAAAATAGGGATAGAGAAAGACAGAAAAAGAGAAGTAAAGAAATAAAAAGAGGGACAAAGAAAGAAAGAAAAGGAAAGAGGGATAAAGAAAGAAAGAAACAGAAGAAGGAAAGAGGGATAAAAAAAAAGCAAAGAAAAGAAAAAAGGATAGAGAAAGAAAAAGAGATAGGCAAAGAAAGAGAAGGAAAAGGGGATAAAGAAAGAAACAGAGAAGGAAAGAAAAAGGGGTAGAGAAATAAAGAGGGAGAAAGAAAGAAAAAGAGATAGAGAAGGAAAGAGGGATAAAGAAAGGAGGAAAGAGGGTGAAGAAAGAGAAGGAAATAGGGATAAAGAAAGAAAGAAAATGTGAAGGAAAGAAAGAAGAATAGAGAAAGAAAGAAAAAGAGATAGAGAAGAAAAGAGGGATAAAGAAAGGAGGAAAGAGGGTTGAACAAAGAGAAGGAAACTGGGATAAAGAAAGAGAAGGAAAGAGGGATAAAGAAGGAAAAAGGGATAAAGAAAGGAGGAAAGAGGGGTGAAGAAAGAATGAAAAAAAAGGAGAGGGATAAAGAAAGAGAAGGAAATAGGGATAAAGAAAGAAAAAGAAGGAAAGAGGGATAAAGAAAGAATGAAAGTGTGAAGGAAAGAAAGAAGAATAGAGAAAGAAAGAAAAAGGGAGATAGAGAAAGAAATAGAAGGAAAGAGGGATAAAGAAAGAAAAAGAGAAGAAAAAGGGAGATAGAGAAAGAAATAGAAGGAAAGAGGGATAAAGAAAGAAAGAAAAAGAGAAGGAAAGAAAGAGGGGTAGAGAAAGACAGAAAAATAGTGATAAAGAAAGAGGGATAAAAAAAGAGAAGGAAAGGGATAAAAAAAGAGAAGGAACGAGGAATTAAGAAAGAAAGAGAAGGAAAGAGGGATAAAGAAAGAAAAAGAAGGAAAGAGGTATAAAGAAAAAGGAAAAAGTGAAGGAAAGAAAGAAGGATAGAGAAAGAAAGAAGTTAAGAGGGATAAAGACAGAAAAGGAAAGCGGGATAAAGAAAGAAAGAAAAAGCAAAGGAAAGAAGGATAGAGAAAGAAAGAGAAGGAAAGCGGGATAAAGAAAGAGAAGGAAAGAGGGACAAAGAAAGAAAGAAAAATAAGGAAAGCGGTATAAAGAAAAAAAAAGAGGGGGAGGGGAGGGGGAAAGCGGGACGGAGAAAGAAAAAGAGAAGGAAAGAAAGAGGGGTAGAGAAAGAAAGAAAAAGAGAAGTAAAGAAAGAGGGGTAGAGAAGGAAAAAAAAGAGAAAGAAAAGAGATAGAGAAGGACAGAGGGAGAAAGAAAGAGAAGGAAAGAGGGAGAAAGAAACAAAGAGAAGGAAAAAGGGAGAAAGAAAGAGGGATAAAGAAAGAAAGAGAAGGAAAGAGGGATAAAGAAAAAAATAAAAAGAGGGATAAAGAAAGAGAGAAATAAAAGCAAAGAGGGATAAAGAAAAAGCAAAGGAAAGAAAGAAGGATAGAGAAAGAAAGAGAAGTAAAGAGGGATAAAGAAAGAAAGAGATGGGAAGAGGGATAAAGAAAGAAAGAAAAAGAAGGAAAGAGGGATAAAGAAAAAGTGAAAGAAAGAAAGAAGGATAGAGAAAGAAAAAGATAAGAAAAAAGAGATAGAGAAGGAAAGAGGGATAAAGAAAGAAAAAGAGAAGGAAAGAAAGAGGGATAGAGAAAGAGAGAAAGAAAAAAAAGAGGGATAAAGAAAGAAAAAGAAGGAAAGAGGTAAAAAGAAAGAAAGAAAAAGAAGGAAAGAGGGATAAAGAAAGAAAGAAAAAGCGAAGGAAAGAAAGAAGGATAGAGAAAGAAAGAAAAAGAGAAGGAAAAAGAGATAGAGAAGGAAAGAGGGATAAAGAAAGCAAGAAAAAGAGAAGAAAAGAAGTAGAGATGGAGGGAGGGAGAAAGAAATAAAGGGAGGGAGAGAGAAAAAAAAAAAAAGAGATACACTTTCAATTACTATTTGGGCATAAAAGATTTTCCTGACAGACTCCATGGCAGCAACATGTGAGTTTAGTCCCGCCTCCACTACTACCCTATAGGATTTTACTCCCATAAATCTTTGCACCCAGCCAGCAGCCGTGTTCTTAATTTGTCCTCCTCTAAAGGACCTAGTTGATGGTTTTCTCACCCGAAGATTCTCCTCCCACGGTAAGGTTTGGCCAAGCTGTGACCCTGACGAAGGGGTCCTGCATGACTCTGAAACGTTGCACCTCTTTGTGTTGTGATCATGCAATAAACTAAACCGTTTGGACGCCATCCTGTGCTGATCCTTGGTGTGCTGGCAAGTATCTACATTGTGACTTGAACCAGTATCCAGCTGGTTGTTGCTGCAGCACCCAACCTTTAGAGCTTATACCAGGAACGTGTGCGATGGGAATATGAAACATTACCTGCGAAAGAAGAGTCTCAATGCTCCGATAAGCCCTAGCTACTAGCAGGGTATGGAGTGGGCACATGGAAGAGGCGCAGGAAGAAGCTAGAGGCCTAACCACTGGCAGGCAAGCTGCGCATTGGTCAGATAACCCAGCTACTAGCGGGTGGCCCTTTCGCCCTCGAAGTCTGGCTTATTCATCTTACCTAGGCCTAGGAGACGATTGTGGTGGGAGCGGTGAGATTTTTCCTTGTTATTTTGGCAGCAGTTTTTGTGCCTTTGTTTCCTCCTACCCTTGGTTATTCCCCACACGTCTGCCGGGTGCAGCGTGGCTGAAAGGCATGGCAGCTGGTTCCTTCTGTGTTCCAGCCATTGTTTACTTCCTGCTTCGTCCTCGCAGCCATTCTGCGCATGCGTGAGTACGGTACGGGAATGAGGCTTGCTTCTTTCCAGCTCTGATGGAAACCTCAAAGGACCATGGATTCATCACCATCTGCCTGTGGCCAGCCCTCTCGCAGCAGGTACATAGAGGTATGTCCCCTCCGGGTGTTACCAGCTGGGGGGGGGGTTTGCCGGAGGTCATCATGACCACTGTTTCCCCTAACACTTGTGTTTTCCCTGTATTTCTTTTTTGTCAGCCTTGTTCGAACAACAACGCAGCTTGAGGAAGTGACTTTGAAATCTCATCACAGGCACTCCTCTTCTAGATCTAGACACTACGGTTCACCCTCAAGATCGAGGCACTGTGGCTAAGGACATGTCTTACCTTTCTACGGCTCACTCCAGCCACTCAGCTGAATGTGTCTGCTGGGGGTGTAGGTCCCAAGTACCTGTGGGAAAATCCCTATGTGACCTCTTATGCCAAAGCAGCAGGAGAAAGAGATGGTATGGCCCAGCAGCTAAAATTCCTGGTCGAAAGGGTCGTTAAGGAGTCTCTGAGCGGAATCGAGACCAGCCAGACCCACGATCCTCCTGCAGAGCCGCTACGCTCAACGGTGAGGGAGACACAAGTTCAGGACACATGGGAGTCCTCTCTGCCAAGCCACACATCGGCTTCTTCCTTGGATAGTGACTCAGACTCAGGGGAAGATCCCTGTGTGGGGTTTGACTTTGCTCTGCTGTCTTCCTTGGATAAAGCCATCAGAGAAGCTTTAAATTGGGAAGAGCCAGTGGCCGCCCCTTCCAAGCAAAGGAAGTACTTCAAGCAATTGAAGAAGGAAAGTGTCAACTTTCCGTTTCTTACTGAACTAGGCAAAGTCATTACAGACGAGTGGGGCATGGTGCAGAAAAAGAACTCCATGCTGTCAAAAGTACTGAGGCTTTATCCCTTCAAAGAGGAAGAGGTCAAGCATTTGGAATCAGCTCCACTGGTGGATGCAGGCCTCATGAGGCTGGTTAAACATGTGACCCTTCCCTTGGATGATACGGTCTCTTTTAGGGACGCCTTGGACAGACGAATCGACTCTGACTTCAAAAAGGTTTACCTTACAGCAGGTATGGCCTGCAAGCCAGCTTTAGCTCTGGCTGCAATGTCAAAAGCCATGGAAATCTGGACAGATAATGTGGACGAGACACTCAGGAACGTCTCGGAAGAAATGGCCAGGAGTTCGCCCATCCAGGAGCTGAGATTAGCATCTGCCTTTCTGGGGGAGGCCTCTATTGATATCATCCATCTGGTAGCCTAGGTTATGCTTTCAGCCCTGACCGCCAAGCATGCCCTGTGGCTCCGCCAATGGCTAGCTGACCCGACATCTAAACAGGTATGGTGCCGAAATCCTTTTGAAGGGTCTTCCCTTTTTTGGCAACAAATTTGATAATGCCATAACCTGTGCCACCGGAGAAGAACATTCCCAAGGAAACAGAACCAGGAGTGTACCAGGGAAGCACGTAGTTACAGGCCGGGCCATGGATTCTGTATATCCTGGAAGTTAAGGCAGTCGTCCTTCAAGAAATCCACCAAGAGCGGTTCGCTGGGAAAGAGGGAACCGACCAAGTATCTTTGAGATTGGGCTCGCTCAGACAGGCCAAGTGGGGGCTCACCTTCTCCGCTTTCGGCATGTCTGGGCGACCTCAATCCAAGACTTCTGGACCATCAAGACAGTCTCTTCAGGCTATGCCTGGGCCTTCAGCAGTGCTCCTAGACTGAGGTGTGTTCCCACCTCTCTTCTGGCCTGAGTAGAAAAATGGCTGATTCTATTAGCCTATGTAGAATCTTTATTGGAACAAGGGGCTTCTATCCCTGTCCCCACCAACCAGCGAGGCATGGGAATTTACTCTCTTCTCTTTATGGTCCAAAAGCATGGAGGCCCATCATAGATCTGACCCACCTGAACAATTTTATCAAAAAAGAAAGGTTCAAAATAGAGACGCTGTCCACAAACCAGCACTAGGTCCAATCAGGAGACTGGCTGGCACTTATTTTCATGTTCCTGTGGCAGTGGATTTTCAACAGTTTCTCCGCTTCTCCATAGGCTGGCTTCATTTACAGTTCACATGCCTGTCGACATCTCCATGTGTCTTTTCAAGGGTCTTGTTGGCTGTTGTGGCTCTGTTGAGAACCAAAGGGATCCGTCTCCATCATTACTTGGACGATCTCCTCCTGCTGCCTCAAGACAAAGATCGACTCCTAGAACAGAGGGGTCAGGTCTCCAGGAATTCGGGTGGCTCCTGAACCTAGAGAAGAGTCAGTTGGAACCGTCACAGTCTCTTGTGTTCCTCAGAGCTCACTTCAACACAGTGAGAGGCACCATCTCCTTACCCGAGGAGAAGGTTGCGATAGTTCGAGACAGAATTTGTCCGGCTCTCTCTTCTTCTCATCTCCATGCACTCCAGTGTTTGAGGATCATCGGCACCATGGTGGCCACAATATCGATGGTGAAGTGGGCACAGTAGAGGATGCTGCCCTTCCAAAAAGGTTTTCTTCGTCAATGGTCAGGCAACAAAGCCCAGCGTATTCGCAATACGTCGGTCATTAAGGGCTCCCTTGGTGGCTCCAGCGGAAAAACCTATGCAACTGTCACTCCATCCTTCCCATCACATGGGTCACAATAATGAAAAATGCCAGCAACAGGGGCTGGGGAGCTCTTGGCAGAGGTGGCTCAGAGCTCCTGGGACTTTCCTTCTCGAGGAAAAGTGTCGAACATCCTAGAGCTACAGGCAGCATTCCAGGCACTTCTGGCTTATGGCCATCTGATAACAGGGGCCTCTGCATTACTCAGACTAGACAACACAACGGCAGTAGCCTACATAAGGAGACAAGGGGTTACTTGAAGCCTGTGCCTGCTTCAAGAGGTGGAACCAATCATGACCTGGGCTCAGAGGAACCTGGTCAACATAACAGCAACATATGTACCCATGATCCAGACTGTTCAGGCAGACTTCCTCTCTCAAGTTCTTTTAGACAACAACGTGTGGTCTCTCCACGAGGAGGTGTTCAGATGGATCCTTACCTTGGGGATCTCCCCAGAAGTCGACCTCTTTGCCTCCCCTTGCAACAAAAAACTAGGGAGGTACTATTCGAGATTCCGGGACCCTCAGGCCTACGGGATAGACGCCCCGACGGAGTGATGGTGGTTCCGCAGAGCTTATGCCTTTCCACCAACCCCCATTATCCTCCAGTTCCTGCGGAGACTCAAGTCGGAAGTAGTGGCGGTGATAGCCATAATCCCTTACTGGCCTAACAGGCCTTGGTTTCCCCTCCTAACGCTTCTCAGTGTTCGGGAACCGGTCCCCTTGCCACTCAGACCAGACCTTCTGTCTCAGGGCACGACACTACACCCCTGCCCGGCTCACCTGCACCTAAAGGCCTGGTTCTTGAAAGGGGAAGGCTGGAGGCACTAGGGTGCCCTGAAGAGGTAATTCCCACACTCCTCAGTGCAAGAAGAAGCACCAACCGGGTGTATGAAAGGATATGGGCTAAATTCACAAGTGACATGTCCTCCCGATCCAACTCATGTAGTGCCCCGGCAGTTCAGGACATCTTAAGCTTCATGCAGTCAGGACTGGGTATCTCCCTGTCTGTCAGTTCACTCCGTGTACAGGTGTCAGCGATCTCAGCCTTCACTGGGGTGTCATGGGCCAGGGACCCCCTGGTTCAGCAATTTTTCAATGGAACAGTTAGGCTCAGACCGCAGAAGAAGCCTAGGTTCCCCAAATGGGACCTCCCACTAGTCCTTGAATTTTTCTCGCAACTCGACAAACCACTCTCGATCAGAGAGGTTGCTCTCAAAACTGCCTTCCTGGTAGCTTCGGCGAAGAGGATTTCTGAAATCCAAACTTTAGGGTTTAGAGCCCTTTTTTAACCTTCTTCCCGGACAGAGTGGTTCTAATCCCGATGCTAGGGGCAAACCCCAAGGTCACTTCAATTTTTCATGAGAATCAGGAAGTCACGCTTCCAACCTTTAGATTAGCCAGAAGTCTAGAATTGCATCCCCTTGATGTGGGAGTCTCCTTGAAACAATACCTGGAGGCTACGGCTTCCTTTCAACAGTCCAACTATCTCTTTGTCCTGTTCCATGGGAAAAACAGGGGCCTCCATCAGATCCATTGCTGCATGGGTCGTCCAAGCTATCCAATGGGTCTATAAAGAGAAGGGCTTGGCTCCTCCTGATGCAGTAACAGCGCACTCAACCAGAAGTGTCTCAACTTCATGGGCAGCCTCACGTCACGTTGCGCCTGAAGTGATCTGCAGGGCAGCTTTCTGGTCATAAATCCATACATTTATGTCTCATTATTGTGTTGAACCAGCTGCTCTGTCTTCTGTTAATTTTGGTTTGAAAGTACTATCGATTGACAGTGTTAATTAAATCTTTGTTCAGCATTTTGCCCACCCGGGTGTCTACGGCGACGTATTTCCCACATGTTGCTGCCATGGAGTCTGTCAGGAAAATGGAAAACTCCTATCAAATACTTACCGTAATTTTCCTTTCCTGATGGACTCCATGGCAGCAGGAGTTCCCTCCCAATGGCCGGAGCAGGCTAGTTATCGAACACGGCCGCTGGCTGGGAGCACATATTTATGGGAGTAGAGTCCTATAGGGTAGTAGTGGAGGCGGGACTAAACTCACACGTTGCTGCTATGGAGTCCATCAGGAAAGGAACATTACGGTAAGTATTTCATAGGAATTTTCCATTTTCTTCTTCCTCACCTCATGCAGCTTGCAGAGCAGCTACATGCCACAACACTGGAAGCCCGGACAGCCCATTGGCTGGGATGCGGTGCAACCTGCCTCCTGCTACCTCTGCAGCCAATAGGTAGCTGCAATAGGTTAAACATTTATGGCAAGCAATGGGTTAAATGTGTGCCTAGCCAGTGTTTATGTGTGTACAGTGTGCTGCTTTTACTAAGGGAAGTGATGGATTTTATTCCCTGCTTTGCTGGGAAAAAAAATCCATTACTTCCCCCCTGACAGGACAGAGCTTCACATAGGCAGAGCTCTGTCCTGTGTGTCTTTCCGATGATCGGCTCCTGTTGTGTCTAATCACAGCACCGCCTGATTGCCAGCAGAGTGAGCGCGTCTTACCCGAAAGTGTCGGATCACGTACCTAGTGAGAGCCACCTTGCCACCATATATGTACTGTGTGTTATACAGTTGGCAAGTTGTATTTGTTCAATAGACTTCAATGGAGACACTGCAGAAAAGCATGTAGTGCATTTTTTTGTGTTTTTGGCATGATTTGCGTTTTTATTCTGCCCAACAACAAATTGGGCAAAAAAAAAAGCATAAAAAACGCAAAACACATAAAAAAAAAAATTTGTGTGCAAAAAAAATTTCACCCCCTTCCTGCGCAGGCCGATTTTCAGCGCTGTCACATTTTGAATGACAATTGCGCGGTCATGCAACACTGTACACATATGACATTTTTAGCCTTTTTTTTTTTTTTTTTTTAACACAAATAGAGGTAGGAGGTGGAATAGTGCCCCATAAAAGGTATTAGTTATAGGAAAAATGCTCCATTGTTGGTGTCAGTGGGAAGAATAATACCTCATCATTGGTTTCAGTGGGAGGAATAGTGCCCCATGATTGATGTCAGTGGGAGGAATAACACCCCATCATTGGTTTTAGTGGGAGGAATAGTGCCCCATCATTGGTGTCAGTGGGAGGAAAAGTGTCCCGTCATTCGTGTCAGTGGGAGGAACAATACTCCATCATTGGTGTCAGTGGGAAGAATACTGCCCCATCATTGGTATCAGTGGGAGGAATAGTGCCCCAACATTTGTGTCAGTGGGAGGAATGGTGCCCCATCAATGGGGTCAGTGGGAGGAACAATACCCCATCATTGGTGTCAGTGGGAGGAACAATACCCCATCATTGGTGTCAGTGGGAGGAACAATACCCTATCATTGGTGTCAGTGGGAGGAATACTGCCCCATCATTGGTGTCAGTGGGAGAGATAGTATCCCATTATTGATTTGTAATAGGAGGAATAGTACCCGATCATTGGTATCAGTGGGAGGAATAGTGCCCCAACATTTGTGTCATTGGGAGGAATAGTGCCCCATCGTTGGTGTCAGGGGGAGGAATACTGCCCCATCATTGGTGTCAGTAGGAGAGATAGTATCCCATTATTGGTTTTAATGGGAGGAATAGAAACCGATCAAAAGCAAACTGCATAGATGTGAACCAGGCCTTAGAGACAAAAAAAAGCACCTCTAAAAGCTACATTTAAACCGGAACACCACCCAAAAGGGGAAGCTCCACTTGTCTGCACCCTCCACTGCCACATTTGGCACCTTTTTTGGGGGGAGGGAGCGGGTACTTGGTTTTGACAAGTACCGGCTCCCACTTCTGGGTCAGAATGCCGTAGCAGTCTACGAAAATGTTTGCCACCCCCTGCAGCCTTCTGGGACACACACAGGTCCCAGACGGCTGAAGGACCATTCAAAAAGTACAGCACGACTCGCACATGTGCAATAGGAAACCAGATCTGAAGCCGCAAGGCCTCACTGCCGGCTTCCCTTACCTAAGATCCCGGCGCCTGCATCCAAAGCCTATTAAAGAATTGGCTCGGGTGAGGACATCGCTGAATATATTAAAAGTCATCAGCTACAGTATTTGTAACTGCTGACTCTAATTTTTTCTGGGGGAGATTGGAGCTCTTCTTTAATCACTTCAATACAGGAAATTTCACCCCCTTCCTGCGCAGGCCGATTTTCAGCGCTGTCACATTTTGAATGACAATTGCGCGGTCATGCAACACTGTACACATATGACATTTTTAGCCTTTTTTTTTTTTTTTTTTTAACACAAATAGAGGTTTCTTTTGGTGGTGTTTAAAGTGAGATTCCGACCAGGAAATTTTGTTTTTAAAGTCAGCAGCTACAAACACTGTAGCTGCTGACTTTAAATAAGTAGACTTACCTGTCCTGGGTGCCTGCGATGTCGGCCGCCCGAGGCCGACCCGTCCCTCGGCTCTCAGGTCCCGGCACCGCCATCCTAAGTAAGGGAAACAGGCAGTGGAGCCTTGCGGCTTCACTGCCAGTTTCCTACTGCGCATGCGCGAGCGGCGCGGCGCTCTGTGAATGGCCCCGTGGTGTTCTGGGAACACACACAGTTCCCAGAAGACAACGGGGCCGCTCACCGAGGAGCAGGACACGCCGCGGAATAGGAAGAGGCAGATTAGGAAGACTGCCTAGCAACAAGGGTTTCAGGTAAGTTACATTTTTTTTTTCACATTTAAAAAAAAAAAATTTTAAGATTTTTGGTGCAATTTTTTTAGGGTGGCCCTCCACTTTAATAACCACTGGGTTTTTTTATTTTTTGCTAAACAAATATAAAAATGTTTTCTTAGTTTCTGTTTTACAATTTTGCAAATAAGTAATTTCTCTCCTCACTGATAGGCACTGATAGGTGGCACTGTTGGGGCTTCACTGATGATTAGGACACTGTGACTGGTCCTTTACCCCGATCTGTAGGACATAGTTATCACAGAGTACGCCGATTGCATGCCCCAGCAGTTGCAGTTCTGGGAGGACATCCATGGAATGTGGACAATTTGCATTCTTCTGCACGGAAGATGCACATGGGACGCTCATGGACTTTCCAGCATGACAGTGACCCTAAGCACAAGGCCAAGATGACCCTCCAAAGGTTACAGCAGAAAAATGTGTAGGTTCTGGAGTGGCCATCACAGTCTCCTGACCTTAGAGCTATTGTAAATCTTTCAGGATTTTTTATTTAAAATAATAAACATGTTATACTTACATTCTCTGTGTAATGGTTTTGTACAGAACAGCCCGATCCTCCTCTTCTCAGGTTCCCCGCTGGTGCTCCTGGCCCCTCCCCCTCACTGAGTGCACCCATATCAAGCCTCTTCCCACTAGTGCAGGCTCGCAGCCAAGCTGTTTGCATCTATTCAGACACGCAGTTCAGATCAGCCCTGCCCCCTGCTCTCTGCTCACAGGTTTTGACTGACAGCAGCAGGAGCCAATGGCTCCTCCTGGCAATCTCAGCCAGGCCTGTAAGAGCCGAGAGAGGGGCGAAGATGGCTGCAGCCATTCACAGCACTGGACTGAGATCAGGTTTAGGTATTTAGGTGAGGCTGTGGGGAAAACTTAATGCAGGGGTCTCCAAACTTTTTAAACAAAAGGCCAGTTTACTGTCCTTCAGATTTTAGGGGGGCCTGGACTGTGGTCGTGGGAGTAAAAAAAAAAATACATAGTGCTGGTAGTCAGTAGGAGGTGGAATAGTGCCCCATAAAAGGTATTAGTTATAGGAAAAATGCTCCATTGTTGGTGTCAGTGGGAAGAATAATACCTCATCATTGGTTTCAGTGGGAGGAATAGTGCCCCATGATTGATGTCAGTGGGAGGAATAACACCCCATCATTGGTTTTAGTGGGAGGAATAGTGCCCCATCATTGGTGTCAGTGGGAGGAAAAGTGTCCCGTCATTCGTGTCAGTGGGAGGAACAATACTCCATCATTGGTGTCAGTGGGAAGAATACTGCCCCATCATTGGTATCAGTGGGAGGAATAGTGCCCCAACATTTGTGTCAGTGGGAGGAATGGTGCCCCATCAATGGGGTCAGTGGGAGGAACAATACCCCATCATTGGTGTCAGTGGGAGGAACAATACCCCATCATTGGTGTCAGTGGGAGGAACAATACCCTATCATTGGTGTCAGTGGGAGGAATACTGCCCCATCATTGGTGTCAGTGGGAGAGATAGTATCCCATTATTGATTTGTAATAGGAGGAATAGTACCCGATCATTGGTATCAGTGGGAGGAATAGTGCCCCAACATTTGTGTCATTGGGAGGAATAGTGCCCCATCGTTGGTGTCAGGGGGAGGAATACTGCCCCATCATTGGTGTCAGTAGGAGAGATAGTATCCCATTATTGGTTTTAATGGGAGGAATAGTACCCCATCATTGGTATCAGTGGGAGAAATAGTGCCCCAACATTTGTGTCAATGGGAGGAATAGTGCCCCATCGTTGGTGTCAGTGGGAGGAACAATACCCCATCATTGGTGTCAGTGGGAGGAATACTGCCCCATCATTGGTGACAGTGGTAGAGATAGTATCCCATAATTGGTATCAGTGGGAGGAATAGTGCCCCATCGTCCATATCAGTGGGAGGAATAGTGCCCCATCGTCCATATCAGTGGGAGGAATAGCGCTTCATATCTGTAGGAGGAATTCCCTGGGGCCGGATAAAGGCATGCAAAGGGGTGCATCCCGCTCTAGGGCCACAGTTTGGAGACCACTGCTTTAATGCATAGAATAAATTAAGTTTAAAACAAAGTTTTACCTTTACAACCACTTTAATATCATCGAGCCACTCTGGGGAGATGTCAAACGTGTAGTTCATGCAAGATGACCAAAGACTTTGAATATCGGGGCGTCATAGACAACTATTACAAAAGACTGCATGCTGTCATTGATGCTAAACAGGGCAATATACAGTATTATGAACTAAGGGTATGCAGACTTTTGAACAAGTGTCATTTCGTTTGTTTACTTGTTTTTTTATATGATTGTGCCATTCTGTTATTTTTGTTCAATAAATATTTATTGAAGAGTGAAATACAGTTTACAATAAAATTAAATAGCAGTATATTTCCCCTGGTGGCAAACTAAACAAATACAGGATGCCAACTGGCTTATGGAACACGCAAGATAGCATTAGACATAGACAAGGGGTCAATAGATGCTTAGGACCATTCAGTAAACATAGGCCAGAATGACTCATTGACATAGTAAAAAAAACATGAACATAAAATGCCATTAAAGGACAAAACATACCTCATATAGAGGATAATGAAATCTGTGTGATAGAGAGAGTAAGGAAGGAGAGGTAGAGAAACAGAAAAAGAAAAGGAGAGGATGAGGAGATATCCTGCCTCAGCTTAATACCAATGTACAGGTGATACTCGAAAAATTAGAATATCATGCAAAAGTTCATTTATTTCACTAATGCAACTTAAAAGGTGAAACTAATATGAGATAGACTCGTTACATGCAAAGCAAGATAGTTCAAGCCGTGATTTGTCATAATTGTGATGATTATGGCTTACAGCTCATGAAAACCCCAAATCCACAATCTCAGAAAATTAGAATATTGTGAAAAGGTACAATATTCTAGGCTCAAAGTGTCCCACTCTAATCAGCTAATTAAGCCATAACACCTGCAAAGGGTTCCTGAGCCTTTAAATGGTCTCTCAGCCTGGTTCAGTAGGAATCACAATCATGGGAAAGACTGCTGACCTGACAGTTGTGCAGAAAACCATTATTGACACCCTCCATGAGGAGGAAAAGCCTCAAAAGGTAATTGCAAAAGAAGTTTGATGTTCCCAAAGTGCTGTACCAAAGCACATTAATAGAAAGTTATGTGGAAGGGAAAAGTGTGGAAGAAAAAGGTTCACAAGCAGCAGTGATGGCCGCAGCCTGGAGAGGATTGTCAGGAAAAGGCCATTCAAAAGTGTTGGGGACTTTCACAAGGAGTGGACTGAGGCTGAAGTCAGTGCATCAAGATCCACCACACACAGACGGATCCTGGACATGGGCGTCAAATGTCGTATTCATCTTGTCAAGCCACTCCTGAACAACAAACAACTTCAGAAGCGTCTTACCTGGGCTAAAGAAAAACAGGCCTGCTCTGTTGCTCAGTGGTCCAAAGTCCTCTTTTCTGATGAGAGCAAATTTTGCATCTCATTTGGAAACCAGAGACCCAGAGTATGGAGGAAGAATGGAGAGGCACACACTGCAAGATGCTTGAAGTCCAGTGTGAAGTTTCCACAGTCTGTGTTGATTTGGGGAGCCATGTCATCTGCTGGTGTTGGTCCACTGTGCTTCATTAAGTCCAGGATCAACGCAGCCGTCTACCAGGAGATTTTGGAACACTTCATGCTTCCTTCGAGATGAGCTCTATGGGGATGCTGACTTCATTTTCCAGCAGGATTTGGCACCTGCCCACACTGCCAAAAGCACCAAAACCTGGTTCAATGACCGTGGGATTACTGTGCTTGATTGGCCAGCAAACTCGCCTGACCTGAACCCCATAGAGAATCTATAGGGCATTGCCAAGAGAAAGATGAGAGACATGTGATTGAACAATGCAGAAGAGCTGAAGGCCGCTATTGAAGCATCCTGGTCTTCCATAACACCTCAGCAGTGCCACAGCCTGATAGCTTCCATGCCACGCCGCATTGAGGCAGTAATTGCTGCAAAAGGGGCCCAAACCAAGTACTGAGTACATATGCATGCTTCTACTTTTCAGAGGTCCGATATTGTTCTATGTACAATCCTTCTTTTATTGATTGCATGTAATATTCTAAATTTCTGAGATTGTGGATTTGGGGTTTTCATGAGCTGTAAGCCATAATCATCACAATTATGACAAATCACGACTTGAACTATCTTGCTTTGCATGTAATGAGTCTATCTCATATATTAGTTTCACCTTTTAAGTTGCATTAGTGAAATAAATTAACTTTTGCACGATATTCTAATTTTTCGAGTATCACCTGTATACAATGAATGACAATGAATCATCTGAGACATAATTTCCACACAGGCAGAGGAAAATTTGAAGGCAAACCAGGAGGACCATATTTTCTTGGATAATTCAGGTCTATTTCTAAGGGTTTAAGTGAGATCTTCCATATAATATATATGGTCTACTTCCAGTAGCCACTGTTGTAGGGTTGGAATAATTGGTTGTTTCCAAAGCCTAGGAATAAGCGTCTTTGCCACGTTCAAAAGATGAGGCGTTATTGATTTTTTGTAGGGTCCCGCTGATTTGCCGTACAATTGAACAATATCACCCATGGGTCATTGGGAACTTCTGAACCCTGGATCTCTTTGATCCAATATAGTATGGTCAACCAATATTTGGCGAATGCGTGGGCACAACCACCACACATGCGCATGGGTTGTCTGTTCTCCACATCCTCGCCAACAGATTGCTGAAATGGACAGAAAGACTATTGAGCACCACTGGGGTGTACTGCCACCTCGTAAGCAATTTATAATTTACCCCCGCAGTTTTGGAGGACATTGAAGAGGTGTGGGTTAATTGGAGAATTGTTGATTGTTGAGTTTCCGAGAGAGGAATTTGTAGTTCTTGTTCTCATTTGGATAAAAAGGAAGGCCACTCCTTTGAGGTTAGTGACAATAGTGCTTGGTAGAAGTAAGAGAGGTTTTTCAGGTGGTTGATCATTAACGAGGATGGTTTCTACCGGTGTTAGCTCTGCTAGTGAACATATTGGCTTTGGTAGTGATTTAATGAACATTGAGAGCTGTTGGTATCTCCACCAGTCCATGATTGACACCGTAGAAGATGGTAAAAGCTTAGAGAGAGGTAGAGTGCCAGTGGCGGATGTTACTTGCTGGAGTAGAGTTGGTGTCTCAAAGATCCAAGTGTGAGACTTGGGATCAAGATTCCCCGGAGTGAAATAGGCATGTCCCGTCAATTGTATTAGAGGAGAGTTATACAGCCATTTGTGCATTTTACATAATGAGTCCCAGATCGCGAGAGTAGACCGAGTAAGTGGTGAAGTGTTCGGGGATAGCTTCTGAAATTTCCTGGGTATCCATATCTGAGGGAACAAGTCCACACCACTTAGGTCTAATTCTAGATGTACCCACAGCTTAAAGTCCTTATGGTATTTCCAGTCAGATATTCTGTTCAATACTATCACTAAGAAGTAACTCTTAAAGTCTGGTAAGGCTAGGCCCCCTTCCCTTTTAGGTTTAATAAGTAAGTTTCTAACAATTCGGGGTCGTTTGCGATTCCAGACGTATTTGCATACTATCAATTTCCACACTGTAAAGAACCCCAAGAGGATCTTGTAAGGGATCATTTGGAACATGAAGAGCAGCCTGGGCAAGATGTTCATCTTCACAACGCTGATTCTCCCAAACCATAAGTGTGCTAGCTGGGTCCATTTATGCAGATCTGATGTAATCGAGTTCAGTAATGGGATAATGTTTACACAAAACAGGGTTAGGTGTAAGAAATATGCCAAAATATTTCATCAAGTGTTGTTGCCAAGTAAAGGGAAAGGTTGGTTTCATTTGAGCCCCAGTTTTATGTGGGATCGAGATGTTTAATATTTTGGATTTGGACAGGTTAATTTTAAAATTGGAGATGGTTCTGGACAGCGTAAAGGTCTGCATCAAGTTAAGGAGTGAAATAATGGGCTGTTGAACATAAAATAATATGTCGTCTGCGTATGCCGTATATTTATGCTTCGTGGTGCCTATTTGAATTCCGTGGATGTTGGAGTTGTTCCGTATCATCAAGAGAAAGGGTTCTAACGAAAGGGCAAATAAGATAGGGGAGAGGGGACAGCTCTGACGGGTGCCATTGTGTAAAGTGAAAGGTTCGCTTAAGGTGCTGTTAATTCATAGTTGTGCTGTAGGGTTATTATAAAGTGCTGAGATCCGGGATAACATGGACAGGCCAATGCCTAGGTGGGATAATGTCGACATCAGATATTCCCAGTCCACCCTACCGAATGCTTTTTCAGCATCTGTGGATAGGAGAAAAGTAGGCTGCGAAGATCTATGAACGTAAGAGATCAGGGATAAGGTTCTTAGCGAGTTGTCACAGGCCTCTCTCCCCAGGATGAATCCAGTTTGGTCTCTAGGTATCCATTGAGGTATCAGGGGAAGGAGCCTATTCGCGATGGCTTTAGCATACAGTTTGGCGTCTAAGTTTAATAAGGAAATTGGTCTGTAACTGCGCAGATGCTGGAGTCTTTACCAGCTTTAGGGAGTATAGTGATGTGAGCGTGAAGAGTTCCTGGTTGGAGAGCACTACCTTCAGAAACCGAGTTAGCATATGACGTTAAACGAGGAGGTAATATATCCACTAAGGCGCGGTAATAGGCTATTATTAGACCATCTGGTTCTGAGGCTTTGCCATTAGCCATGGTCTTAAGCGCTACTCGTAATTCCGAGGTAGTGAGATCCCCTTCCAGTGCTTCAAGAGGGGAGGTGGGTAGTTTTGGTAGGTTAGCTTGTGTGAGATACCCTTGGATAAGGGCTAGTCCCCTTATCTACTGTAGTATGGTGCATGTGATAGAGTTGCTGATAGAAGGAGCGGAATTCTTTAGCTGGGTATCGGAGGGTGTCTTAATTTTAGCTATAAATGAGGCTGATTTTTTCTGTTGTAGCGAGCAAGGAGCCGACCGGGTTTATTACCCCATTCGTACAAGTGTTGGGAAACTATGCAAATAGTTTTTTTGTTCCGAGTGAACGAGGACCTTTAACTCTTCTCTCTTCAAAGTCGGAGAGTGAAATATTGTCTGGGATTGTAATGTTTTGTGATTTCTCTCTAAGGATCCTATTTCCCGGATTAGTTAAGATTGTAGATGTGTTCTCTCTATATGAGCTTACCATGAATGTGTACCTTGTGGGCCTCACAGAGTACGCCAGGTGAAACATCTGGGGTCGTATTGTCATTGAAATAAAGAGAGAGGTCATCTCCAATCTTTTTTTTTATCAATGTCTTCGGAAATAAGCAAAAAGAAAATACCAAAGTCCAGAAAGAGCAAGCTGAAAATCTCAACCAATATATATGATTGTCTAGAATTTGCACGCAAAAACTTGCAGTGCGTAGACAGGGCAGGCATTGGACCCAACACCCCCGAGCACGTCACCCAGCGAAGGGCAACGACACGTGGGCATGGGGTCACACAGTGCCACGTAAGGGGGGTTGTGCAGCCCCAGACATCAGATAGCACATACTAAATGGAAGTGTGCACCATCCGAGTACTCCGGCACTCGGAGTCTGGAGGAGGATACATGCTGACGTCACCACGCTGTTTCACTAGGAGGACGGGTTTTGATTTGCAGCCGGCCGGCTTTGTTTGTATTAGCGCGATTTTACTTTCGTTTTAAAATGTAAGTGCAATACTATTTTTTATTAAATATGTGGAAGCAATATTACGCTATGGTTGGTTTTTTCTCTTATACCCCGCTGAGATACTGAGATCTATCAGAGTTCCACGGCATCGGAGCGTGTGGAGTATATAAGCAACCAATCCATATCCATACCTGTCCAGACGATCTTTCCACACAAGTAAAGGCCTTGGCTGGGCTATAGCCGTCTGCTGGGTTATGCTTACCATCTGGTAAGCAAGTTTTTCATACGGTGGTGGCACTTATTTGTGGATCAGTCTCACTTGGGGGTTTGGATGCATTTGAACTGTTACTCATCCATATCTTGATACCTACAAGCCATTGTTGGATTGAATCTTCACACAGCGCAGCTTCTCTTTTCCATTCTGTTTTTTGTGTATCTCGCAATAAGCTGCTGCTTTTTGGACTTTCCTTTTTTTCCTTTTAATTATTATTGTCAATTTTGATCTAGCGCGTTTTTTTCTTTTAAATATATCTACCGATATGGTACTTGCATGTGGTCACGAGACAGCATCATAGGGGATTTATCCCATCTGTGGTGAAGAGCCCGGAGTGGCAGAGCAGCGTTTCCGGGCCACTTTCTGCCAGCGTACCTCAGAGGTAGTAGGGAGCAGAGGGATGGCACCCTGCCAACCAGGGAGTTCCAGAGGATTGATGTTGAGATCCATGCAGAACTTGTCTAAGTCCTCTGGAAAAGGAAGGACAGCAGTTTTGCCATCCCTATTCGCTATGAAGGCATCCTCATGGGTAGTTTATAGAAGCAGAGCGCAGCTTTTCTGTCAGGGTTTTAAGGGTCTTACGACACTCCAGGGTTTCCTTGGCCAAATCAGGGAAGAAAAAAAGGGTAACTCCATCAAATCCTAGGGTGGCTGCCTCCCTTTGCCTTCCGCATGATGAGCTCCTTCTCCTCAAAGTAGTGGACCTTGCAGCTGATGTCTCTTGGGGTGTCTGAAGACCTGTTGTGGGGGCGGAGGGCCCGATGAACTCTATCCAGTTTCAAAGGATGGTCTGCCGGGTTGCCCAGCAAGCTGTTAAAGATGCCACGCATAGAGGCGGGGAGATCATCATCTCTGGTCGTCTCAGGCAGGCCTCTGATCTGTAAATTGTTCTGCCTGTTGCAGTTCTCTTGGTCTTCAATTTTGTACAGGGTCAATCTGTGAGCTATGGAGAGATTGCGGGTGGTAGTCTGCAGGTCTCTAATCGCTGCTGCGTGGCGATCTAGGCGCAACTCCTATTCATCCACTCACACCAGTACTTGTGATATGTCAGATTGGACCGCGGAGACCTCTTTCTTTATGGCTCTCCCAAGGCTGAGCAGCATGGAGGCTAGCTCCGACTTGGTAGGAAGTCCGCCTACTAGCGCCGCAACTTCCAAGTGCCTGGGCGAGCTCCTATCTCCGTTCGAGCCGGCAGAAGAAGCTGGAGACCGGTGTCTGGATTCAGGCCTGTGTTGGGAGGCGGAGCCAGAGCCTGTGCCATGCGGAGAGTGGCCTAGGCCATCTGTCTCAATGAAATCCTCGGGTTCCGTGGCCGGGAAACTTTTAATGGAGCCCGTTCAGGTGGCTTTCTTAGGCAGGGTCTTACCCGTTCTCTTGCCCATATGGTAGGAGCAGCTAAATATCGAGGTAATGCTGATAACTGGGGTGCCAGCTCCAGAGCTCACAAGAGAAGCGTCCTCACTGCTTCATGCCGAAACCATGGCCCCCGTCCCATTCTGTTATAACCTACGGTTGAAAATGAATCCCATAAGAAATAAAGGAAATGTGTTTTGCCTGCTCACTCATGTTTTCTTTAACAATGGTATATACTGTATATTACCAATTCTCCAAGGCTATGCAAACTTAAAGTGGATGTAAACCTGATTAATGAAATTTGACCTAAGCACATACAGTATCTCACAAAAGTGCGTACACCCCTAACATTTTTGAAAATATTTTTTATATCTTTTCATGTGACAACACTGAAGAAATGACACTTTGCTACAATGTAAAGTAGTGAGTGTACAGCTTGTACACTGAGTGCAGATGATACAGCAGTGTAAAGTTTGCCCGAAGTAGGACAATCGTAGGCTGGCCATACATTATACAACTGTCTTGTACAATTTTCCTTTAGATTTACCAAAACCATATAATACAAGGTAAGGCCTTACCTGGAAGCCTGGAGATCTAGCTGTGTCACCTCTGCGGGATTGCCCTAGTCTCCGATTGTGGAGCAGATCATAAATGCCATTTGGGACACTTTCATTACCTGTTTGGTTAAACTGAGAAAATGTTGTAGTTGGATTAGGATTTGGTCTGCGCTGCAACATGATGTTCCTTAGTGACACTGTTGAGAGCTCCTTGTGACAGTGTGAGTTGTTACATGCCACACTGTTTCTGCTGATCTAGAATGAATTTATCATTCTGTGCAGCCATAGATTCTCACTAATTCTATATACGGTATCTCACAAAAGTGAGTACACCCCTCACATTTTTGTAAATATTTTATTATATCTTTTGATGTGACAACACTGAAGAAATTGGAAAAAAATATATAATTTAAATATATCAACTCGCGCTGATGGTGTAGAAAATGGGTGATAAAGAATTAATGTAGCTGCTATACACAAAGTGCTAAACACTTGACCATAGTGACAAAATATATAAATACAGCGCTCACAAACAAAGACCCATAATAGTTGACAAAAACATACAGTCCATATAAAAAAAAGTGTTACATAACTAAATACAGTCCATATAAAACTAGAAAGGTGCTTCACAACTAATGTGCGAAATCGCAAGGAATGCTACACATCTGGTGTGCAAAAAGTGCAGGGAAAAATGTTGCAGAAAAATATTTTCTGGTGTACCAAGGCACCCCCACATGTGTCCCCACTCACCAAATCACAATGACACCCAGCTTTTCAGTCTGGGAGTCAATAAGGCTGAGACCCCATTCACACAGGGGCAACACGACTTGCAGGTCGCCTCAGCGAGGCGACCTGCAAACGAATGCCCGGGCGACTTGCAAAACGACTTCTGCATAGAAGTCTATGCAAGTCGCCCCAAGTCGCCCCCGAAGTCGTACAGGAACCTTTTTCTAAGTCAGAGCGACTTGCGTCGCTCCCCTTAGAACGGCTCCATAGTACAGAACGGGAGGCAACTTGTCAGGCGACTAGGTCGCCTGACAAGTCGTCCCTGTGTGAATGGGGTCTTACAACGATATCCAGAGAACGACACAAGATGGCAGGTTCACTGATGAGATGATAAGCGATCCTTCAATGTAAATGTTCAGCCATACAAAACAGGTACTCAAAAAGGAAGAAAAAAGGGGGACCAATAGTGAAGTATGCTAGGAAAGCAAATTTATTGCGCTAAAAAGGTATACTTACAAAAGTAAGTTAAAAACAGGCATTGAAATAGTAACAAGATGCAGCAAAAAAAGGTGTTTATATGGATTGTATGTTTTTGTCACCTATTATGGGTCTTTGTTTGTGAGCGCTGTATTTATATATTTTGTCAACACTGAAGAAATGACACTTGGCTACAATGTAAAGTAGTGAGTGTACAGCTTATATAACAGTGTAAATTTGCTGTCACCTCAAAATAACTCAACACACAGCCATTAATGTCTAAACCGCTGGCAACAAAAGTGAGTACACCCCTAAGGGAAAATGTCCAAATTGGGCCCAAAGTGTCAATATTTGGTGTGGCCACCATTATTTTCCAGCATTGCCTTAACCCTCTTGGGCATGGAGTTCACCGGAGCTTCACAGGTTGCCACTGGAGTCCTCTTCCACTCCTTCATGACAACATCATGGAGATGGTGGTTGTTAGAGACCTTGCACTCCTCCGCCTTCCATTTGAGGATGCCCCACAGATGCTCAATAGGGTTTAGGTCTGGAGACATGCTTGGCCAGTCCATCAACTTTATCCTCAGCTTCTTTAGCAAGGCAGTGGTCGTCATGGAGGTGTGTTTGGGGTTATCATGTTGGAATACTGCCCTGCGGCCCAGTCTTCAAAGGTAGGGGATCATGCTCTGCTTTAGTATGTCACAGTACATGTTGGCATTCATGGTTCCCTCAATGAACTGTAGCTCCCCAGTGCTGGCAGCACTCATGCAGTCCCAGACCATGACACTCCCACCACCATGCTTGACTGTAGACAAGACACACTTGTCTTTGTACTCCTCACCTGGTTGCCGCCACACACGCTTGACACCATCTGAACCAAATAAGTTTATCTTGGTCGCATCAGACCACAGGACATGGTTCCAGTATTCCATGTCCTTAGTCTGCTTGTCTTCAGCAAACTGTTTGCAGGCTTTCTTGTGCATCATCTTTAGAAGAGGCTTCCTTCTGGGACGACAGCCATGCAGACCAATTTGATGCAGTGTGCGGCGTATGTTTGAGCACTGACAGGCTGACCCCCCCACCCCTTCAACCTCTGCAGCAATGCTGGCAGCACTCATACGTCTATTTCCCAAAGACAACCTCTGAATATGACGCTGACTACGCGCACTCAACTTCTTTGGTCAACCATGGCGAGGCCTGTTCTGAGTGGAACCTGTCCGGTTAAACTGCTGTATGGTCTTGGCCACCGTGCTGCAGCTCAGTTTCAGGCCTTATGCATACTGGACGTTAAAATAATGTTATAAAAACACCAGTAGCTTTGCAGTGAGTTGTTCAACGTTTGTCAAAGTTTTTGCAATAGCGTTTTTTAGCGTTTATTAGCGTTTTTCCACATTAGCATATTTTTTTTTTTTTTTTGAAAAAACATTTTTTTTTTCCAATGGATCAAAAACGTAAAAAAACGCTGACGAGCTGCATTTTTGAGCGTTTATCTGCGTTTATCAGCGTTTTTTGAAGTTAGAGCATTTTTACAGCTGAAAAGAGCTGAAAAACTCCTCTCAGAACCCACTAGTTTTGGGGTTTCTTTAAAGCCAAAAACACCCCAGCCAAAAACTGCTGATAACAGCCTATGTGTGCATGGACACCATAGGATAACAGGATGGGGAGTTTATTGACTGTAGAAAAAAACGTCTGAACCCAAAAACAGCTTTTTTTTCAGATCCTCAAAGAGTTCTTTGCCATGAGGTGCCACGTTGAACTTCCAGTGACCAGTATGAGAGAGTGAGAGTGATAACACCAAATTTAACACACCTGCTCCCCATTCACAGACCTTGTAACACTAACAAGTCACATGACAACTGGGAGGGAAAATGGCTAATTGGGACCAATTTGGAAATTTTCACTTGGGGTATACTCACTTTTGTTGCCAACGCTTTAGAAATTAATGGCTGTGTGTTGAGTTATTTTGAGGGGACTGCAAATTTACACTGTTATACAAGCTCTACACTCACGACTTTACCTTGAAGCAAAGTGTCACATGAAAAGATATAATAAAATATTTACAAAAATGTGAGGGGTGTACTCACTTTTGTGAGATACTGTATATCTGTAGTGTTTTCTTATCTCTCTCCAAATCCCTAAGTCCCCTGTATTTATGCTGCTCTGTCCTTCTGTTATCAGCCTGATAACTTCTGACAAGTTCTCCGAGACGGGAGATAAAGCAGCTGAAAATATGTGTCGTGGGAGGTTGCTATAATAAGATTAGCAGATAGCTTGTCTTGTCACAGCACAGCTCTGAAAGTATCTTCCTCCTTCTGCCAACATGGAGGGGGGGGGGGGGGTGCCCTGCCTCAGATCAGCTGTCTCCCAGTGTAAGAGAAGAATCCACACCCACTGCTGAATGAGGAAGTGAAAATTCTAACCCGATGTGATGTAAGAATTCTAAAGAATATAGCAAGCAGAAGACAGCAGATATACATGTAAAACTTATGTAGGGAGATTTGTTTCATCTCTGTGTATCATCTGAGGCTGTTCACTTCACTGGGTATATGTGAGGGTTTACATCCACTTTAAGAGCACAACTGTATTACAAAATGACTTATGCTTGGATCAAGCATACAGTGGGGAAAATAATTATTTGATCCCCTGCAGATTTTGAAAGTTTGCCCACTTACAAAGAAATGGTCTATAATTTTTATCATATGTGTATTTTAAATGAAAGAGACAGAATATCAACCAAAAATCTAGAAAAAACACATGATACAAATGTTATAAACTGAATTACAGTTCAGTAAGTAAAATAAGTATTTGATCCCCTACCAACCAACAATAATTCTGCCTCCCACAGACTGGCTACAGTATGTGCTCATGTGGTACACAGATTAGTCCTATCAGTTTAAGAAGGTACACCTAATAACAACTTGTTATGTGTATAAAAGACACCTGTCCACAGAATTTCTTTCTTCCGTTCAAACCCACTATCATGGGCAAGACCAAAGAGCTGTCAAAGGATGTCAGGAACAAGATTGTAGACCTGTACAAGGCTGGAATGGGCTACAAGACCATCAGCAAGAAGCTTGGTGAGAAGGAGACAACTGTTGGAGCAATTATTAGTTGGAGCAATTATTGGAAGAAATACAAAATAACCATCAATCACCCTTTGTCTTGAGCTCCATGCAAGATTTCGCCTCATGGGGTAAGGATGATCATGAGAAAAGGAGGGATCAGCCGAGAACTACGCGGCAGGAGCTTGTGAATGATCTCAAGGCAGTTGGGACCACAGTCACCAAACAAACCATTGGTAACACAATACGCCGCCATGGATCGAAATCCTGCAGCGACTGGAAGGTCCCCCTCCTCAAGAAGGCACGTACATGTGCAGAATTTTTTCACTGATCAGCTAAATGATTCAGAGAAGGATTGGGAGGAATTGCTGTGGTCAGATGAGACCAAAATTTTGCTTTTTGGCATTATCTTGACTCGCCGCGTTTGGAGGAAGAAAAGTGCAGACTATGACTCTAAGAACACCATCCCTACAGTCAAGCCTGGAGGTGGAAACCTTATGCTTTGGGGTTGTTTCTCTGCTAAAGGTACTGGCCGACTTTGCCACATTGAGGGGCCAATGGATGGGTCCATGTATTGTAAAATCTTGGATGAGAACCTTCTTCCCTCAGCCAGAGCACTGAAGATGGGTCGTGAATGGGTCTTCCACCATTACAATGACCCAAAACAGGTACTTATATAGCGGCATCAATTTACGCAGCGCTTTAATATTGTACATTCACATCAATCCCTTCCCTCAAGGAGCTTAAAATCTAAGATCCCTAACTCACATTTATATTGTACATCCCAATGCATACACAAGAAATGTTTTTGGAGTGCATGATCCCCCAATAGATGAGTTAACAGCCATAAACCTAAAGCCTCGTTCACATGATCGGATTGTTGGCCAACAGAGCATCAGACTTTTTTCAAAAGTGCACGTGCCAGGAACTTGTCTTCCATACTATCGGCACACAATTGTCAGCCAACAAACATGAATATAGTGACGTACTACATGGAATTTCAGCTCTTGAGCGCCACACTTTGTGCACCTTCTGCTAATGTCATGTTTGGTGAGCATTGATTCCGAGCATGTGCGTTTGTACTTTGGACTTTTGTGTGACGGACTCTTGTACAGACGATATGAAAACAGACTAATGGTCGGATTTTAGGCCAACAGTCTGTCATCACACAATCCCCTGCCAAAAATCGGATGGTGTGTATGAGGCTTAAAGTGGGGTTCCACCCAAAAAACAAAAATACCTGGAAAAATTCTAAAAAAAAAAAACAAAAAAACATTCGGATATTTTTTTTTTTCACTTACCTCTAAATGCCTGTTGCTAGGTGGTCCCTCGTAGTCTGCCTGTTCCTTTGCCTGGGCTGGTGACATCACTTCCCCCCAGGCACAGGAAGGGCTCCGCTCTGCTCCCTCCCTCCTGTCAATCATCTGGGACCCATTACAGGTCCCAGGTGATTGAGCGGCCAATTACGGCGCGCGGCGCCGCTCGCGCATGCGCAGTGGGTGCCAGGCTGTGAAGCCACAGCCCGGCGCCCACAGTTGAAATGCCGGCGCCGACGAGGGGGGGGGGGGACGAGCGGGGCTTCGATCCCCCGCATCGCTGGACCCAGGGACAGGTAAGTGTCCAAATAAAAGTCAGCAGCTGCAGTATTTGTAGCTGCTGACTTTTAATTTTTTTTTTTTTTTGACGGCCCCCCTGGGTGGAACTCCTCTTTAAGGCTTCATGCACACTGGGGCTCTTCTAAACACTTTTCTCCTGGCAGGAGAAAAGCAGCTGCAAAAATGCACATTTAGGAGCTTTAACTGCTTGCCGACCGCCGTATGTAGATATACGTAGACACAATGGCACCGACAGGCAAATGGGCGTATAGGTACGTCCCTTTAAATTTGCCGCCGTGCCATCACGTGCGTGCCACGAGCTCCGTGAGTGTGATCGCGGGTCCCGCAAACTCGATGTCCGCAGGGATACCTGCAATCGTCTCACGGAGAGGAGGAACGGGGAAATGTTGATGTAAACCATTCTGCCTAGTGGTAGGACACTGATCACAGCTCCCTGTAATCAGGAATGGTGATCAGTGTCATATCACACGTAGTATCACATGTTAGAATCACTCCCTAGGACACACTTAACCCCTACAGTGCCACCTAGTGTTAACCCCTTCACTGCCAGTCACATTTACACAGTAATCAATGCACTGATCACTGTATAAAAGTGAATGGTCCCAAAATAGCGCCAAAAGCGCCATAATGTCGCAGTCATGATAAAAAACGCATATCGCCACCATTACTAGTGAAAAAAAAATTATTAATGAAAATGCCATAAAACTATCCCCTATTTTGTATACGCTATAACTTTTGCGCAAACCAATCAATAAACCAATCAATTTTATATATTTTTGGGGGATATTTATTATAGCAAAAAGTAAAAAATAATGTGTTTTTTTCAAAATTGTCGCTATTTTTTTGTTTATAGCGCAAAAAATAAAAACCGCAGAGATGATCAAATACCCCCAAAAGAAAGCTCTATTTGTGGGGAAAAAAGGACGTCAATTTTGTTTGGGAGCAACGTCGTACGACCGCGCAATTGTCAGTTAAAGTGACGCAGTGCCGAATCGCAAAAAGTGCTCTGGTCTTTGTCCAGCCAAATGGTCCGGGGCTTAAGTGGTTAAGCTTTTGGGCATTTATTAATTTCATTGGGCAGAATATTAATTTATTCTGGCCACTGAAATGAAAAAAAACTCTCAAACCCTAAAAGCGCCTAGCGTAACGTGCGTCTAGACGCATTTAAGCGTGTAAGCATTTTTAATGCTCAAAAGCTCCTTTCTTGAATGCACAAGTGATGTTTTTTTTTCTGCTTCTAAACTCTTGTAAATGCCTATAGTGTGCATGGACACATAAGCTAACATGTAGGGGAGTTTAGAGGAAAAGGAAAAAAAAAAAGCTCAAACGTCTGTAAAAGCAGGGTTTTTTTGAGCTCATATGTGCATGAGGCCTTAAATGTTTCTTCAGAAAGTCACTTTTTTACTGCAAATGATACTGTACAGTATTACAATTCAAGCAGTACATTATCCTATTATGTTGACAAGTGCAATGTATCTACAAAATACAGTACCACAGTATATAGCAATGTGCATTCTGATCTCCTACACTTGGTCCCGTATGACACATCTTGTATAGAGTGTGTGGGTGCTTAGTTGCCTCTTGATAATCCGGTGGGCACAGTAATCTCTTGCTCTTCTGCAGTTCTTATGACAGCTACATTGCTCACAGAACACAAAAATGCAAGAGACAGCACTGCTATATAAAAAAAGTACCATTGTACCATACAGAAATTAGGCAATGTAGAAATCCATCAACACACTTTTTATTAGCCCCGTCAGGCAGGACACATCTGAAAATCTCACTACAGAACAACCCCGATTTTGTGCTACATCATCCTAGCAGATTGGAAGCAGTGGCAGATTTATAAGGGGGCAATTACCCCAGACCCCCCTGCCAGATTTTCTTTATAAAAGAATGAAACTTATGCCATGTACACACGACCGGACTTTCGACGGACTGAATCACGTCGGACTTTGACGGACTTTCGACGGACTTCAGACTTCACAAACCTGGCCTCTGATAACAGGAGTAGTTGTCCCTTTATCTCTGACTTCTGGTTCTCGCTTGCCTCTGGTAACAGGAGTGGTCGTCCCATGTGGCAACTGCTTCTCCTTCACCTCTGGCAACACTCGGTTCACCGTCCTGCTGAACCTCTGCAACGATCAGGCTCCCCTCAGGCTGAGCCTCTACACACGTGGCTAGGCCTCAGGCTTAAGCCTAACCTTCAGCTGCTGCTTCATATACAGCCCCCAGGCCGAACACTGATCACCTGACTCATTCCCCTTAAATAGACTCTCCCAGCATGCTTAGCCACAAATATGATTGGCTGGAAAATTGTGTCTATTCACAACCTGAACCCACTGTGGTCTTGTCATTCTAATGCCAAAGGAAGCAGTGCCACCTATTGACAGAAGAGAGAAATGCACCTGGTTCGGGCTTAGGGCGAAAAATCAGTGGATACAACTACCAATTAGCCAGGTTAATGACCACCTAGCATAACTTAATTTGTTAGCAACCCTGCCTAATACCAGGGTGCTACACCATCTTAAAAAAATCTGACAAGCTGGTTGTACCCAAGTCGATCAATAGATCGACTTGGGTATAACATGCCTACCCATACATAGATTAAATCTCAGCCAGTTCGATTCAATTCATCTCTGGCCAGCTTAAGTTAAAGATTTTGCAGGTGCTCAGTGCAGGAAAAAGTATTTTTTGTAAATATTGTAGTGTGATGCATAACTGTGATGTATGACTTGCCAATTCCAATTACCTGTGTAATGTGTATTCTTACAACCAATAAAATTGAGAAAAAAAATCAGACAAATGTCTTCTTTGGAGCCTAACTTATTTTTTTCTAGAACAAATGCAGTTTATCATTCATTTCAATTCACTTTTTTATTTATCATATAATTGGATTTCTATGTTGAGGGGTCCCCCAAACTTGAAGTGCCCCGGGACCCCTAAAGTTGAAGTGCCCCGGGCCCCCCAAGGTCTAAATCTGGCACTGATTAGAACTGCTTATAAATCAGGTTGTGTTAATTACCATCACACACAGCAATGGTCCCCAACTAGTGGCCCTCTAATATATATTCTACTAAGGTCCCTTTCACACTGTCTTTCCAGTGAGATATGTCTATCCTTTTTTTCAGTTGGACCTGTTCGGAAACACAATGTGGGTCTATGGTTAGGCTGATGTACAGTGCCTTGCAATGTATTCACCCCCTTGGCTTTTTAGCTATTTTGTTACATTCCAGCCTTTAGTTCAATGTTTTTTTAATTTGAATTATATGTGATGGATCAGATCACAATAGTTTAAGTTGGTGAAGTAAAATTAGAAAAACATATACATAAAACTATTTTTCAGAAATAAAAAACTGATAATTGGCATGTGCGTATGTATTCACCCCCTTTGTTATGAAGCCCATAAAAAGCTCTGGTGCAACCAATCACCGTCAGAAGTCACATAATCAGTGAAATGATGTCCGCCTGTGTGCAAGCTAAGTGTCACATGATCTGTCATTACATATACACACCTTTTTGAAAGGCCCCAGAGGCTACAACACCTAAGCAAGAGGCACCACTAACCAAACACTGCCATGAAGACCAAGGAACTCTCCAAACAAGTAAGGGACAATGTTGTTGAGAAGTACAAGTCAGGGTTAGGTTATAAAAAAATATCCAAAGCTTTGATGATCCCTAGGAGCACCATCAAATCTATCATAACCAAATGGAAAGAACATGGCACAACAGCAAACCTGCCAAGAACCGGCCGCACACCAAAACTCACGGACCGGGCAAGGAGGGCATTAATCAGAGAGGCGGCACAGAGACCTAAGGTAACTCTGGAGGATCTGCAGAGTTCCACAGCAGAGACTGGAGTATCTGTACACTGGACGACAGTAAGCCGTACGCTCCAAAGAGTTGGGCTTTATGGCAGAGTGGCCAGAAGAAAGCCGTTACTTTCAGCAAAAAACAAAATGGCAAAAACATTGAAACTGACGTTTTCAGTTTGCGAAAAGGCATGTGGGAGACTCCCAAAATGTATGAAGGAAGGTGCTCTGGTCTGATGAGACTAAAATTGAAATTTTTGGCCATCAAAGAAAACACTATGTCTGGCGCAAACCCAACACATCAAATCACCCAAAGAACACCATCACCACAGTGAAACATGGTGGGGGCAGCATCATGCTGTGGGGTTGTTTTTCAGCAGTTGGGACTGGGAAACTGGTCGGAGTTGAGGGAAAGATGGATGGTGCTAAATACAATACAATATTCTTGAGCAAAACCTGCACCACTCTGTGTGTGATTTGAGGCTAGGATGGAGGTTCACCTTCCATCATGACAATGACCCCAAACACACTGCTAAAGCAACACTTGAGTGGTTTAAGGGGAAACATGTAAACGTGTTGGAATGGCCTAGTCAAAGCCCAGACCTCAATCCAATAGAAACTCTGTGGTCAGACTTAAAGATTGCTGTTCACAAGCACAAATCCAACTTGAAGGAGCTGGAGCAGTTTTGCAAAGAGGAATGGGCAAAAATCCCATTGGTAGATATGGTAAGCTCATAGAGACTTATCCAAAGCGACTTGGAGCTGTGATTGCTGCAAAAGGTGGCTCTACAAAGTATTGACTTTAGGGGGGTGAATAGTTATGCACATTGACTTTTTCTGTTATTTTGTCCTATTTGTTGTTTACTTCACAATAAAAAAAAACACATCTTCAAAGTTGTGGGCATGTTCTGTAAATTAAATGATGCAAATCCTCAAACAATCCATGTTAATTCCAGGTTGTGAGGCAACAAAACACGAAAAATGCCAAGGGGGGTAAACACTTTTGCAAGGCACTGTAAATGGACATCTGTCTGTTTAAACCCGCCTACCTCCAAGTCCATCCAGATCTAGAAAAAAACAAAAAAGGACTGTGTCTTTTACATTTTATTCAGAGCTAACCATGACGGATTGGAGGTAGCCCGATGTAAATGGACTCAAGTCTATTCACATCCGGCCGCCCATAGAGCCTTCAAGGGTCCGCCCCTATCCGCTGTGTAAATGCCGACACAAACTGAACACTGACATCTGTCCCCTTCAGCTCTGATTTAGAAGGGGATCTGTTCACATATCCCCCGCTGAACGGAGTGGAGCTGCACCATGTGAAAGAGCCCTAAGACTAAAGTTAAAATTGAATTAAACTTTTTTTCACTTTGAATAGAGTATGGGAGGGTTATAACACATGTTGTTGATCAGAAAGCCGAACTCTACTTATGCAATGACTTCAAGTTTGTCTCACATATGGCTCAGGGTCTCAGCCGGTATCTGTATTAGTTCAACTGCCACATACAGTATACCCGTCTATTGAGGACATACTGTTATTTCGGGTGGCTGGACTTGGCTTACTTCATATGTGGACTGCATCCAGAATTATACAGCATGGGGTACATGGACTACAGTATGTGCATGTCAGTCTCCCTCTGGCCGATATAGATAGTATGTGAGCTTGTCACTATCTGGTGTCTCTCATATGCACCACAGTCTAGCTGAAGGTAAATCAGCTGCTGTATACCCTGGTGGGTTAGCAGTGGCGTCACTAGGGTTTGTGTCACCTGGTGTGGTAAAACATGGCATCACCCCCCTCCCCCAGGGGGTGACACCATGTTTTATCACACTTTCGCAGCTCTCCCCCCAGCCTGCCACAGTGCTCTGTCCTGCCGCTCCAGAGTGACAGCAGGAGCAGGACAGAGCAGTAGACACTTGACAGGCTAGCGCATCAGGCTCTCTCCTATCTAGCCTGCCACAGTGCACTTGATGGTGTCACCCAGGGCTAAACCACGCCTCCACCACAACTGCCCCACAGGGGCAGAGCACACCGCATGAAATGGTAGGTGTGGTTGAATTGCACTAACAATGGGAGTAGCCTTACAAAGGCACTGTTTCAGAAGTTCACGGTTCAGAAGTACACTACTGAGTGCAGAGTTCAGGAATGTGACACAAACAGGGGGCAGAACTCAGGAATGTGCTACGTACAGGATGCAGGACTCAGGAGTGTGCTATGTACAGGGTGCAGGACTCAGGAATGTAATAAGTACAGGGTGCAGAACTCAGGAATGTGCTATGTATAGGGTGCAGGACTCAGGTATGCGCTACGTGCAAGGTGCAGGACTCAGGTGTACACTATGTGCAGGGTGCAGGACTCTGGAGTGAACTATGTACAGGGTGCAGGACTCAGGATGCACTCTGTACAGGGATCAGGACTCAGGACTGCACTATGTACAGGGTTCAGGACTCAGGAGTGCACTACGTATAAGGTGCAGAGTTCAGGAGTTTGCTGTATAAAAAGTGCAGAACTCAGGAGTGTGCTATGTACAGGGGGCAGGGTTCAGAAATGCGCTGTATACAGGGCACAAGGCTCAGGAGTGCGCAACGTACAGGGGGCAGAGTTCAGAAGTTCACAATGTACAGGGTGCAAGGCTCAGAAGTTCAAAATGTGTAGGGTGTAAGTGTCAGGAAGGGCATGCCAGCAGCCAAGATGGCGGCCGCAGAAGACGTCCTGAGCTCCCAATTCCAGTGAGAAGAATGCTGCGGGTGCGCCTGTGTGCGCACACACCCTGTGACAAGTCATGGTGCCAAATGGGCTGTATAAACTGGGTCAGCATCCAGAATCAATGCTGTCTGGTCTACAGTTTTCCCTGTGTTCTGTGCTATCTGTTGCTGATACCTGTTCCAGTTGATTGACCCGGCTTGTTCCTGACTTCTTCTGCTACATTATCTCACAAAGGTGAGTACACCCCTCACATTTTTGTAAATATTTTATTCTATCTTTTCAAGTGACAACACTGAAGAAATGACACTTTGCTACAATGTAAAGTAGTGAGTGTACAGCTTGTATAACAGTGTAAATTTTCTGTCCCCTCAAAATAACTCAACAGACAGCCATTCATGTCTAAACCGCTGGCAACAAAAGTGAGTACACCCCTAAGTGAAAATGTTCAAATTGGGCCCAAAGTGTCAATATTTTGTGTGGCCACCATTATTTTCCAGCACTGCCATAACCATGTTGGGCGTGGAGTTCACCAGAGCTTCACAGGTTGCCACTGGAGTCCTCTTCCACTCCTCCATGACAACATCACGGAGCTGGTGGATGTTAGAGACCTTGCGCTCCTCCACCTTCTGTTTGAGGATGCCCCACAGATGCTCAATAGGGTTTAGGTCTGAAGACATGCTTGGCCAGTCCATCACCTTTACCTTCAGCTTCTTTAGCAAGGCAGTGGTCGTCTTGGAGGTGTGTTTGGGGTCGTTATCATGTTGGAATACTGCCCTGCGGCCCAGACTCCGAAGGGAGGGGTTCATGCTCTACTTCAGTATGTCACGGTACATGTTGGCATTCATGGTTCCCTCAATGAACTGTAGCTCCCCAGTTCTGGCAGCACTCATGCAGCCCCAGACCATGACACTCCCACCATCATGCTTGACTGTAGGCAAGACACACTTGTCTTTGTACTCCTCACCTGGTTGCCGCCATACACGCTTGACACCATCTGAACCTAATAAGTTTATCTTGGTCTCATCATACCACAGGACATGGTTCCGGTAATCTATGTCCTAATCTGCTTGTCTTCAGCAAACTGTTTGCAGGCTTTCTTATGCATCATCTTTGGAAGAGGCTTCCTTCTGGTATGACAGCCATGCAGACCAATTTGATGCAGTGTGCAGCGTATGGTCTGAGCACTGACAGGCTGACCCTCCACCCCTTCAACCTCTGCAGCAATGCTGGCAGCACGCATTTTCCCAAAGACAACCTCTGGATATGACGCGGAGCACGTGCACTCAACTTCTTTGGTCGACCATGGCAAGGCCTGTTCTGGGTGGAACCTGTCCTGTTAAACCACTGTATGGTCTTGGCCACCTTCCTGCAGCTCACTTTCAGGGTCTTGGAAATCTTCTTATAGCTTAGGCCATCTTTATGTAGAGCAACAAATTTTTTCAGATCCTCAGAGAGTTCTTTGCCATGAGGTGCCATACTGAACTTCCAGTGACCAGTATGAGAGAGTGAGAGAGCGAAAACACCAAATTTAGCACACCTGCTCCCCATTCACACCTGAGACCTTGTAACACTAACGAGTCACATGACACCGGGGAGGGAAAATGGCTAATTGGGCCAAATTTGGACATTTTCACTTAGGGGTGTACTCACTTTTGTTGCCAGCAGTTTAGACATTAATGGCTGTGTGTTGAGTTATTTTGAGAGGACAGCAAATTTACACTGTTATACAAGCTGTACACTCACTACTTTACATTGTAGCAAAGTGTCATTTCTTCAGTGTTGTCACATGAAAAGATATAAGAAAATATTTACAAAAATGTGAGGGGTGTACTCACTTTTGTGAGATACTGTATTCGACCCCAGCTTGTCTCCGACTCTGCACCTGCCTGCTCCTTCTTCTATCTCGCTGCCAGCCTATTACCGACCCGGCCTGTACCTTGACTCCGCTCTAGCCTCTGCATCAGTTCCTGACCTACTCACCAGTGTATGACCCAGCCTGCCTGTACCTGCCTACACTCCAGTCCTCACAGAGCATCCATCCCTCCAGCTGCTGTAGCCGCTTCTCGGTCTGTGGTGTTCCAGTACCAGCCTGTTCCAGCTTCCAGCCTACCTGCTGTTCCTGGTCTTTTCGCTGTGTCTGCATTCCTCCACAACTCCGCTAGAAGTACTAGCCCAGCTCCGCTACTAGTGATCCTGCCAGGCACTGGTGCGACTCTGCACTCCTGCGCCTTCTGTCTGCTCTATCAGGGGCCTCAAGTCAGAGGTGTAAGAGAGGCCGTCCTCTGCATATCGGGCTCCACAACCAGGTACGTGACAGCAAGGCTCAGAAGTTCACAATGTACAGGTTGCAAGGCTCAAAAGTTCCTTATGTACAAGATGTAAAGTTAAGTACTGCATGCTTCACAGGCCAGAAGATAGGACAGAGGGGCTGCTGCCGAAGAGCAGCTACAACTTACAGAGGGTGTGCAGTCTGCGAAAGCGGGCTTTAGAAGGAGCTGCTGCTGGGACAGTAGGTAAAGGGCTATCGCCAGAGGTGCCCCCCGCACCCCCATATTGACTCCACTGTGGGGTAATAATATTGCATGGCAGGCTAGATCGAGCAGACGTTATAGGAGCTGACTAATGATACCAGCTTAACTGGTATATGTTCGACAAGTCTATAGAGGGTAGACTGGAACCAACAAGAGAATGGACTTGGCTTTGCAATTAAATAACATAATATGTAGTTCCATGCTTTTAGAGACCACCTGAGTTTTAGTCATCTATATGGGAAATAGAGGTTGTGATATCTAGGTTGTGCGATGGCCACAGGCAGTGGCGTACCAACAGGGGGGGTCTGCCCTGGGTGCCACACATTGTGTGGGTGTCAGGCCGGTGCCACTTAGGAGTGGTCCAGGCCGCTAACAAGCAGGGCCCCATTGGCGCTGCGGAGTGCCCGGTGCATGCACATGAGACAGGCAGTGCTGTGCACTGTATTATTGCCCAGCGAGCAAGAAACAAGTAGGGCCAGGAGCTCCACTGACTCTCTGACCCCACCCCATGCCATGCAGCCTGTGAACTCGGGAACCAGGAGGCCACGGGGTAGGAGTTTAGATCGGTGTGGGAGTGGCAGCCAGCAGCACTGAGAACCCGTGGACAGTGAGCTTGGCTGGCCAGGATCAGGTAGGTCCTTCTCCCCACTGCCCATGACTGTTCCTAACCCTGTCAGTGGCCTGAGTAATCAGTGACAGCGGCTGGTTTGGGGTGAGGGGGAAAGGGATTTGCGGGGAATGCCCGCACTGCAAACCTCATCTATGGGGCTCCACAAGGCACATAGAGTGGCCAGAGGGGATCTGATGATCGAAAGGGGACTGTAGGTAAGGCTATTGGAATTAGAGGGCTTTGAGTGGTATCCCTATGGATAATGAAGTGACATTTGGGGGTGGAGTAATGGAGAGTAGAGGGGGCTTTGTAGGAGGGGCTATGGAGAAGTGAGTGACATTTGGGGTGGAGTAATGGAGAGTAGAGGGGGCTTTGTGGGAGGAGCTATAGAGAGGTGAGTGACATTTGGGCTGGCGCAATGGAGAGTAGAGAGGGCTTTGTGGGAGGAGCTATGGAGAGGTGAGTGGCATTTGAGGGTGGGGCTATGGAGAGAGAAATTTGTGAGCAGGGCTATTGAGAGTAGAGAAGTGCATTATGGGTGGGGCTTTGAAGAGTACAGAAGGGGTTGTGGGTGGGGCTATGAAGAGTGCAAGGGGGGGTGATAGGCAAAGCAATGGAGAGTTAGTTGGTGTTATGGAGCTAAGTGATTGGTGAGCGGTAATAATGTGCAGTAACCTAATGATGTGCAGTCCCCCCTAGCAACCAATCAGTGAGAAGTAAGGATGTGCAGTAAATTCTAGCAACCAATCAGTGAGCAGTAATAATGTGCAGTAACCTCTAGCAGCCAACCAGTGAGCCATAAAGATGTGCAATAACATCTAGCAACCAATCAGTGAGAGGTAAGGATGTGCAGTAACGTCTAGCAACCAATCAGTGAGCAGTAATGATGTGCAGTAACCTCTAGCATCCAATCAGTGAACAGTAATGATGTGCAGTAACTTCTAGCAACCAGTTAGTGAGTGGTAATGATATGCTGTAACCCTGGCCAACCAATAACAATCACTTTTTCTTCTCAGTCCTATGTTATATTATTAAAGTGAGAGAAAACTCCCTTGGTTGATTTCTACCTATAGGTAAGCCTATAATAAGGCTTACCTATAGGTACAGTAAATATCTCCTAAATATGCACCAGTGATGTCACCTGCCGTTTCTTCGGAACTTGTGCCATTGAATAGCGACTCCTGCGCACATGCGCGGGAGTAATGTCATTGTGGTTCTTCCAATCAAAGGACAGGCTGAAGATGACAGCGCGCCGCTGGAAGGCTTCGTTTTAAGGTAAGTTTCACATAATGTGTTAGTGTGCGATGCATACTAGCACATTATAACATTGCCTTGCAAAGTGTTTTTTTTTATTCACTGAGTTTACTTCCGCTTTAAAGTGCACAGTAAACCGGTAGTTGTCATTATTTGTAATTTGGTATAAAAATAAAAAAATAAAAAAAATGTGCTGCTCAATGTAAAATGCCCGGGCCTATTCTTCGTCCCAGTCCGGACCTGGGTGTCAGGCCGGCGTCACTTATTCACTGGGGGTGTCTGGGCTGGCACCTGGCAGTAGCACATAGTAAGTGCAGCGCTGCCAGTTACATGATGTATTTCTGTCTGGCGCCGACTGCCCAATGACAATCCTCATTGGCGCCTTTTTGCAGAGGAGGAGGAGGGGCCTAGCAGAGGGAGGAGGATTCTTCCGGGTTCCGGCCGTAGTGCGGGAGGCGCTACACGTGACGTCACTTGACGTTGGCGTCAGCACATTGATATGCATTGCTCCGCCTGCACAGGCCCGGATTTACTTTAAGGCAAACCTGTGCATGAAAGGATCCTCACTGTTTGCCTTAAAGTAAATTAAATTACAGAGACCACACGATCGCTTATTATTTGGGCAGAGGGCTATGGACGTGGAAGGAAGTGTCAAGCCAGCCTGCCTGCCAGCCCAGCCAGGGCCTGCCAGTCACAGCCTGTCAGCCCAGCCAGGGCCTGCCAGCAATAGCCAGGCCAGCCACAGCCTGCCAGCCCAGTCAGGGCTGGGTGTTTTTACATTTTAAAGTTGGAGGGTGCCAGATATAGGATCCGCCCCAGGTGCCAAATGCTCTAGGTACGCCCCTGGCCACAGCCTAGTTTTCTCTTGTATGCCCACTGTCTAGCCGAAGGTCAATCCGCCACTTCAAACACTGGTGGTGTAGCAGTCATTGCATAGGATGCAGTAGGCGCAATATAAAAAAATAAAGTTGTAAGCAGTTCAGATTGATTACCTTTATCGTTGTTTTTCCCATTATACACTATATTTAGTTTGTATACTGGTTTCTCTAGAGCATTACACAGTGGGACCCTATAGGAACTTGCCATTTTAGATCTGAGGGGGGAGCTGGGTTTGTAGAGGGGGGAAGTGGAGTGGGGGCTTTGGTGCAGGGTGGTGGGTGTAAGTGGAGAATATCCTTAAGGGTTTTTTTTTGGCTTATGTACAGCCCTTTGTTAATAATACATTTCCGATAATAAAGTTTATGGCAGCCTTAGTAGATGCTATATCCTCTGATGTGTTTTTTGTTGGGAGGATTATATCCCCTGCCAGTTTTTTTTTTTTTTTTGCCATTTGTGTCCCAATGGGGGGATTTCTCTTCACTTCCTGTTCCTGTAGCCAAAACAGGAAGTGAGAGGGAATCCCTCCAAAATGAGGAAATCCCTGGTTGTCACCAGATCTAGTGCCCCCATTGGAGTATTTCTCTTTCATTACTGTTCTGGGGACAACCCGAAATTTGGGATTTTCCTTTACTTTCACTTTTGGTGTTAATAGTAAATATGACAAATAGAGAGGGTAAATCTTCCTAACAAAGGCACAGACAATAAACAAGTGATAGATGTTCTAATCCCTCTCCACTCTATCCAACATAAACAAATGCTTATGACATCCATCTGACATCCTTCAATTCATAAAATGGCTGTCAGCAGAACAACAGATGCATATGCAGCCACTGTTCTAATATCCTGACCGTGGCTGCCAGAATACAATAGGCCAGCAGGGGGGGATTCGTCCATCTGGACTGATAGCTTGCAAACTGAACGAAAATCATCTAATAGTGTATGGCCAGCTTATGAACCTAGACCCCTGAGTAGACTTGGTAGACAAAGGTTACTCCTGTGTGCCATGTAGTGCGCTGTCACAGTGATCGGCTATGGGAATTGCAAGATTGTGAAAAGTGATTACACTGGGTATATCTATAGTAATGACTGTCAAGTTGTTATCTTGGATTGATAGGTCTGCTTAAAGATGGACATCCACCCCTGCAGAATACAATAACAGCTGTTCACACTGGTACCTTGCAAAAAGCAATATTAATTTTTTTGAACAGCATTTTGTATGCATGTTCATTACTAGTCACCTGGGAAAAAATTGACATGTGACTCAAAAAACGCACTTAAAAATGCATGGTGCATTGACTATAATGGAAGGCACATTTTTGTCGTGTTTTTCAAACAGTGTGCTAAAGACTCTTTTTTTTTTTTGCAAAATTTTTTTATTGAGTTTAGAAAGGGGGGGAAGGTTACAAAACAAAGCCTATTGGGCATACCCAGGTTTAGAAAACAAGTAACAATAAAAAAAAAAAAAAAAAAACACAACAAACCCATAAAATTTACAAAGTGGTAACCAACGCCTAAGGTAACCTCATTCGAATCTGCTGGGAGGTGCTGAAAAGATGGCAGAGAAAAAAAAAAAGGACTTTCCCCACAGAGTACAGGATCAAGCAAAAAGCAAGCAGGATTCTTTAAAAACACAGCGTACTTTAAAAAACGTAGCACATAGATAGATAAACAGGTATTTAAAGGGAACTATTTTTTATGCACTTCTGTTGTGCTGGAAAGGAATTTTATTGCGGCAAAAGCTCACCAGTGATAACAGGGTCCATGTAAAGGGAAACTATAATACTGTAGTTTGAAAAATGTATGTCAGGTTTTTATGTTTGCCTGTGAGCCCATTGGAAAGATTTTACTGCCCTGTGACACCTGTAAAGGAAATGAGAGGTGCAGTCTTTACCGGGACAAGAAGGCCCAGACAGCAATAACAAAAATTAAGATTCTAATCCTTTTCCCTAGCTAACAAAAAGGTTTTTTTTGCCCACTTGGAGAGATTTTTAGGGCATGGTTGTGCTGTAAAGTTCTTATGTTTTTGAACAGAATGTATATTTGTCTTGTATGGTATATATTTATTACTGGTATATTTTTATTACTGTAAAAACCAGGGACGTGCGGACGTGGCTGGTGAGGCACTGGCTAGCATCAGAGCCAGATACACACAGGTTACATACGCCACGAATGTTAGAGCAAGAGCAATAATTGTAGCACTAGACCTCCTCTGTAACTCTAAACATGTAACCTGTAGGGCATGGCCTAGCGCGGGATGTGATCAGACGTGTTCCTGTGCAGCTCGGGTCTCTCCTTCTACCATCCTGAAACATCCTATTCATCCATGAGTGAAACTTGACACTAATTACGTCTACTCTGGCAGGACGATTTCCGCACCCTAGGGAGTCATTTTGGTGGATGGGAAAGCAGCAGGGGGAAGGAACAACCTCCTGCCAAGATGGCCGCCGCAACACCGTCCACGGGCCTAGTTCATTGCCAGCCTCCACTCCTGATCTCTTCAGGGATCTCTTCAGGGATAGCCAGGATGCTTCCCCGCCACCATCTCCTGAGATCCTGGACCCTCTGGCCGTGTCTTTTCAGGTGGCCTTGGACGAGGATGGTACGGATGACGGCAAGGGGCCTACACTTTTGGAGGTCCTTCGCTATCATTAAGGTAAATTACACAGACCTTATGTCAGGGCTGGGCTCAGCCCTTCCTTCTCTGAGCTGGCCGCTCAGCTGTAGGCTAATTGCCAGCTCCTATCTCTCCACTCCACTGTTGATGATATCCTGCTCGTCAGTCCTGCCTACTTAAGCCGTCCAGTTCAGATGATCCCTGTCTTCGCCTTGGTCACATCTCTAGAGACGCTCTCCTGTGTTCCTGTTAAAGACTTGCTTGGCTGACATTCCTTCTGGCTCCAGATCCTGCTTGCTGTTCTACTACGCTGTTCTCTGGCTCTCTGACATTTTGGCTTGTCCGACTATCCGTTCCGGTTCCTGAACTGGCTATGTTTTGACTACATTTACTTTGTTTACATTTTTTATTATTATTAAAAAAGTGTGATTTAACTGTACTTCTGTCTCAGTCTGATTCATGGTTTCTGACACCTTATGGGGAACCTGGATGGCCTAAACATTGACTTAACAATCATGCGGCACGACATGCAAAAGAACCGTGGCCGGATTACTGAGACTGAGCAATATATTAGTGACATAGAGGACACCATTAACCCCATCTTGCCCAAACTTAAATCCTATGGGGGGAAAATTGCAACGTTAGGAGGATAAGGTGGATGACCTTGAGAACCGTCTCCGCAGGAATAACCTGCGTCTGGTTGGTCTCCCGGAGCGAGTGGAGGAATCTGACCCTGTAGCCTTCCTGGAAAGCTGGCTTGAACAAGAATTTGGCCGCAATCAACTTTCCCCTTGCTTTGTGTTTGAGAGGGCCCACCGAGTCCCTGGATATCCCCTCCCTGAAGGTCACCCTCCACGTACGATGGTGATTTGTCTGCTTAATTACAGGGATCGTGATACCATTTTGGGGGCAGCCAGAAAGAAGGGAAGTCTCCGGATCAACAACGCTGTGGTGTCCCTGTTTCCTGATTATTCTGTAACAGTCTGCAATCAAAGAGCCAGTTATCAGCACGTCAAGCAGAAACTCCGGGAGCAATACTCCATGCTGTTCCCTGCTACCCTCCCGGTTACTCATCAAGGGAGGGTTCACTTCTTCCAGTCCCCCAAGATGTTCTATCTTGGTGGGAATCATTACCTCACACCCCTAAGCCACCTGCCTGATGGATGTCCACCCACTAAGCTGGAAAAGCTGACTGTTTTTTCTCTTCCTGCCCTTTCCCCTCATCTTTTTGTTATTCTTTGCCAAGGGCTCTGTTAACCCAAAGTTTGGTCGACCATACACCTCTCCTGTGGGAGAGTAACTGGCCCTCATCTATTGAGCTGGCCCGAGTTTCCGTGGGGTGAACTTTTCTACCCCCTAAGTTTTTTGTTGAACACTGACTATTTTGTTTTCCTACTATTTTTTGTTTTCTATTGTCGGCCATGCCCCCCATGCATGGTAAAAGTTCAGGGTATAAGCCCACTCCCCCTTTTTGGAGCTGGGTAGGGGTTATGCTACCCTTATTGGGTAATGATTATACTACTGTGCATAGTTTTGCTGTTGTGTGCATGTTGTATGTCTGGATGTATGCTTGTGCGCCACTGCAACACTCTAGATCCTCTGTAGCCGTGACCTGAGATAGGGAGACTTATTTATGTCCTCCCCCTCCCCTCTTCCCCCCTACCCTATGGGTTTTAAGGTCTATCCTATGTCCATGGTAAATATTTGTTCGTGGAACGTCCGCGGACTGAATTCAAAATTTAAAAGAGCATCTGTATTCGAGGCCCCAAGCAACATAAACCAAATGTCCTGTGTCTCCAGGAAACTCATCTCATAGGCTCTAAGATTTTGGCTCTGAAAAAACATTGGGTGGCTCATAACTACCACTCTACCTATTCTAACTACGCATGTGGGGTTGCAATTCTAATCCGTAAAGGGATACCATTCTCCTGTCATCAGGTTATTTTGGACCCTAAGGGGCAGTATATTATTTTACATGTGATTATATATGGGATTCCCCTCCTGTTGGTCATGATCTATTCGCCCCCTCCGGTCACAACTGCAGTGTTTGCTGAACTAAGTGTACATTTATCTTCATTGCCTAACTGTCCTATGCTCATTCTTTTAATTCTGTGTTGCAGCCTGTATTAGATAGGTTGAAGCCTCTACAATCTGAATCTAAATTGTTTCGTGTGTGGTGTGATACCTATGGATATGTCGATCTATGGAGCCAGAAGTATCCCAGGGACAAGGTGTTCTCCTGCCAGTCAAGGTCTTATGCTGCCCTTGCCAGATTGGACTATGCACTGGCCACAGGTGACTTATTGCCCTATGTTCAGTCCAAAGCATATCTGTCCCAGACGGTGTCTGACCATTCCATAGTATAGGTGGGTTTGACTTTGGGCCATAGACCCTCGTTTTGGGCTTGGAGAGTCAGCCCTCTCTGGATCTCCATGCCGGAAATACTCAAGTCCATTCTAACTGCCATGGCTAACTACTGGTCCTCTAATTCTAACTCTGCATCCGGGGGCCCTGTCTGGGATGCCTTTAGGGCGGTGGTTATGGGTTCCTAAATCTCACGTATTAAGCCTTATATATCCATTGGGCGGGCCATGCAGGAGGCTCTCCAAAAATGGGTAACCCGTCCTCTGAGACTTGTGGTATGCTGAGGGAGGCTCATAGGGCGCTGCAGCTTCATATGGTGGATTTGACTAGGAAGCAACAAGTACCTCTCTGCTCGTATTCACAAGCATTGGGGGGAAAAACGGTAGGCTGCTTGCGTATCTCGCCCATACAGACTTTCAGGACAGTTCGATTGCTGAAATTCAACTCCCAGATGGGTTGACTACCTCTGATGCATTGACTATCAACCAAACCTTTGCAGAATTCTATAGCAGGTTATATGAGGACACGGCTGTACCTCCTGAGCAAGTATTTATGGGTTTCTTTGAGTCACTTGACTTCCCAGTACTTAGTACCCCCCAGCAACTCCTCTTAGATAAACATATCATGCTAGAGGAGGTAACTACGGCCATGCGTTTATTACCGTCTAGTAAAACTCTGGGTCTAGATGGCCTCCTCTCAGAGTGGTATCAGATACATATGGCTCCCAGGCTGCTTAGGACATTCCAGGACTCTCTTAGGCAGGGGAAACTTCCTAACTCTATGAATGAAGCACTCAGTGTTGTCACACCCAAACCTGGCAAGGATAGGCTACAATGTGTGTCCTATCGTCCCATATCTCTCCTGAACAATGATGCAAAAATACTATCAAAGATTCTCGCCCTCAGACTTCAGACGGTTATTCTATTCCTCATACTGCTGGACCAATCCGGTTTTATGCCTGGCAGGAGCACCTTTGATAACATTCGTAGGCTATTCCTACATGTACATAGTGCATCACTTGTGAAGCGTGGTGGGTTGGTTCTCTCTTTAGACGTGTTAAAAGCCTTTGAGACTGTGAGTTGGTCCTTCTTGTGGGAAACTATGGCACGGATGGGTTTTGGTTTGCACTTTGTCCAGCAGTTTCAGAGTCCGCACCAACAAAGATATTTCCAGGGCATTTTCCTTGCAGAGGGGTACCAGGTAGGGGTGCCCTCTCTATCCACTTCTGTTTACGCTGGTCATTGAGCCTTTGGCCCTGGCAGTGCGGCAGACTTCAGAGATAGGGGGCATCCGCTCTGGTCCAATTGAGAAGATCACTCTCTATGTGGCCGATGCCCTTATATATTTGGACGGTAGAGAGAGCTCATTCAGTAAGTTGTTGAAAGTGGTGGAGGAGTTTGGAACGGTTTCAGGGCTTCAGGTGGGTTAAGAAAAATCTCTGGCATTTCCCATAGGCATTTCTATTCCCACTGAATATCTACAGTGGTCGTGTCTGCAATTAACGTCATCCTTTAAATACCTAGGCATCCAAATACATGGTGATCTCTCTAAATACGAAGAACTCAATATCACTCCTATAGTCAAACAGATGATGGACAGGCTTCATACCTGGACGTCAATGCCCCTCAATTTAATTGGTCGCATAAATATCTTTAAAATGATTTTCCTACCAAAATTTTTATATTGTTTTCGTGCTGCCCCAGTCTTTCTCCCAAAATATATTTTTGGACTCCACCCTGTCTTCATTTTTCTGGAATGGTTGCCAACCTCGTATAGCCAAGTCCTCCTTACTGGCTAAGGCCGCGGGAGGCCTGGCATGTCCAAACCTCAGGAATTTTTTTATTGCTTCCCAACTCACCTACGTCCATGCTTGGTTACACTCTGACCTCCAAACTCCCTCCACAGTGCTTTTGTCAGCCCTCTTTTGACCCTCCACCTCTGTTAGGGATGAGCTACATAGGTCAAGGAGATCTGGTGGCTCCAGATTTTCTCCTGTTGATGTTAGTTTTGTGGCTTGGAGGGAGAGGGGACAAATTCTGACACAAGCCTCTCTGGGTATGTCCCCACTTACCCCCTGTGGAAGAATCCTAATCTCCCTGAGCTCTTTGGACACCTGGACTCGCCCTGGTGGGGTCGATTTGGAGTTACTCATCTCTCTCATATAGAGGATAATAGTTGGTACCCTTTGACACACTTAGATACAAATATGGCCTTGAAAATAAGTTTTTCTCTTAATATCTTTTACTACGACATGCTATTTGGGCACAGTTTGGGTCATTGACCATTGAGCTCATGCAATCTTCTATAGAGGATCTCCTATTGTTTCTGGAGCTTTCCAAGATGGTGATAACCTTTTATGGTCGCCTCCAGTTGGTGGGGGCTGATCCTTTCCAGAACTCTCATCGCAAATGGCTGCTGTCAATGCCTGAGCTTTCTGGGAAGAGGCAAACGAGATAAGCTTTCAGGATATACAGTAGGTGACCGCGATATTGTGTCAATCTCGCCGCACTTCTCGGCGAGATTTGACACCTACGAGCCCCGTCGCAGGAGCCAGCGCCGAGATGGCTCACTCATCGGGAAAGGAAAACGTTGTTTTCCTCCCGCGATGAGTGACAGGCAGCGCTGACAGCTGTCTGGTATGAATCCTGAGGCGGGAACACCGCGCCAAATTTTAAATGAAAAAACCGGCGTGGGTTCCCCCCTCGGGGGCATACCAGGCCCTTAGGTCTAGCATGGATTGTAAGGGGAACCCCCTATGCCGAAAAATCGGCGTGGGGGTCCCCCCCAAATCCATACCAGACCCTTATCCGAGCACGCAGCCCGGCCGGCCAGGAAGGGGGGTGGGGACGAGCGAGCGCCCCCCCCCTCCTGAGCCGTACCAGGCCGCACGCCCTCAACATGGGGGGGGTGGGTGCCTTGGGGGAGGGGGGCGCCCTGCGGCCCCCCCACCCCAAAGCACCTTGTCCCCATGTTGATGAGGACAAGGGCCTCTTCCCGACAACCCTGGCCGTTGGTTGTCGGGGTCTGCGGGCGGGGGGCTTATCGGAATCCGGGAGCCCCCCCTTAACAAGGGGGCCCCCAGATCCCGGCCCCCCACCCTATGTGAATGAGTATGGGGTACATGGTACCCCTACCCATTCACCTAGGCAAAAGTGTCAATATAAAAAAAACACAGTACACAGGTTTTAAGAATAATTTATTAGTCAGCTCCGGGGTCTTCTTCCGACTTCGGGGGGTCTCCTTCCGACTTCTCCCGGTGTTCGGCCTCTTCTCCCGGGCCCCACCGCTATCTTCTTCCAGCTCTATTGCCAGCGAGGGGCCCGGTCTGCTGCCGCTGTCTTGTCGCCGCTGTCTTGTCGCCGCTGTCTCGCCGCCGCTGTCTCTCCGCTTCTTCTCTTCTTTTCTTCTTCCCCGATGTTGACACGACGCTCTCTCCGGCTGGAATGCTGTGTGCGAGCTGCGGAGCCATTTATATAGGCGGTAACCCCGCCCCCTTCCTGGCCGGCCGGGCTGCGTGCTCGGATAAGGGTCTGGTATGGATTTGGGGGGGATCCCCACGCCGATTTTTCGGCATAGGGGGTTCCCCTTACAATCCATGCCAGACCTAAGGGCCTGGTATGCCCCCGAGGGGGGAACCCACGCCGGTTTTTTCATTTAAAATTTGGCGCGGTGTTCCCGCCTCAGGATTCATACTAGACAGCTGTCAGCGCTGCCTGTCACTCATCGCGGGAGGAAAACAACGGTTTCCTTTCCCGATGAGCGAGCCAGCGCGACATTCACAGTACCCTGTCACCGAGAACCAGCGCGATGGTATCGCGCTGGAAACACAATCTCGCGGTCAGGTACTGTAATCAGCACTGCTGACATATTGATCCAATTTAAGTTCATACATCACTTACACAACACACCAGCCAGGCTGGTTCGAATGGCACTGGGTCGGGATATTGCATGTTCTAGATGTGATTTAATTGCTGACAATTTTATTTCAGATGTTTTGGAGCTGTCCTGGACTCTCGACCTATTGGAAGGATCTATTTGCCTTTTTTGACCACAAGCTTCATCTACCAATACCTCATACTCCAGAGGTTGGACTCTTAGGAGTGCTTAATGATTATGTTCCTCGTACACATGCTAGGACTTTGTTACGTATACTGTTATTTTATGTATGTAAAACCATCTCATTGCATTGGAAGGATTGGGGCCCTCTTTCGGCCAACGCCTTCTTTCGTAGTGTTCATGGGGTTCTCCCTAAATTTAAATTGATATATAAAAGTAGGGCATGCCCTAAGACATTCACCAAAATATGGCAACCATGGCTAGATGTCTCAGAGGATTTCTGGGGGAATGTGCTATCATCACAACTTGCTCAGTGAGTCTCTATCCACTAATGTAGCTTTGCAACAGTGATCTGATGGTTAGCTACACATTGGCCAGTGATTGTTTCGTGCAGAACTCTCCGCTACATAGGGGGACCCTGGAAATGTACCGTTAATACGGGGTCGTAGGTGGTGTGGGCTTGAATGTGTGTGTGTGAATGTTGTTGGAGTTTTGTTGTTCCCTCCACGGACTACCTGTTTTTTGTCCATTAATGAATACTTGGTCTTAGTATATCCATAAGTGCCTTACGTGCCTGTAAGGTGAGTCCGTTTCTTTTAAAATGTATAGTTATTCCTGTGCTACCATGTAAATGAAGGGCAATGAACGTTGAACCGCTGCAAGTACCGAATATAGGTCAAACTCAGCCCATACAGCAATAGAAATAAGGTATGTAAAAATTGGTGCTGCGCTGTTCTTTAAAAAAAAAAAAAAAGAAAAAAAACCCTATGCTGCTAGAGGTAGTAGTGGACAGGATAGGGCATCATAGGGACGAGATAGGCATCCAAGACTGATATATGCAAACGAGCTCGCTGCTCATAGGAGAGAAGTTTTCTGTGTGTTTTTTTTCTTGTAAGTGAAGGGAGTACCCTCACCATTGTTTTAATAAAAACCAACCTCTGATTGAAATACTACACTATTTGGCCCCTTCTTTCCTTTAATCCCCCTCCTGCTCCACTGAGAGATAAAGACCCACTAACAGCTTCATCCAGCCCAGGAATCTAAGTGAGAGGCAGTTAGGAGTACAAGGGAGAAGCAGCCATTACCAGCAACTTTATGCGGTTACCTCCTTACCGCAAGGTAAGAGGCCAGTTCAGACCACTGTGTGTCCTGTGCACGAAGAGGAGATCACCCCCATGCTCTCAGCACCTTATTGCACTTTTTTGCACATTTTCTGATTAGCCACATTAAGAGGATTTAATCGCATTGGACTACATTCCCAGTCCCATTATATATTTTGCACATGTTTGCCTTTGTTAGAATTTTCACAAGTTCTACAGTGGACTTATTTTGGTTATATGTTTATTATACACTGCATTTGCGATTTTTGTGATTTTTGCCCATATTGATTGAACGTTGCACATTTAATTTACTAATTGCTGTTTTTTGCACAATGTTTTTTGCCTAATTTCACGATCCATTGAGGTTTTTAGTGATTGTATATTGATTTTTTGATTATATGTTTATTATACACTGCATTTGCGATTTTTGCGAGTCCGTTTCTTTTGTATTTCTTGTTGTAGAAAAAAAAATAAACACCTTTCAAATGAAAAAAAAAAAAACATGCAACCTGTAAAAATGTTTATATAGCATCACCTATGGAGATTTATAAGTAATGAAGTTTGGCACCATTCCACAAGTGTGTGCAATTTAAAAGTGTGACATGTTAGGTACCTATTTACTCGGCGTAACATCATCTTTCACATTATACAAAAAAATCAGGATAATGTTAGTGTTTTTTTTGTTTTATTCATAAAAAAATTGCTGCGCAAATACAGCGTGACATAAAAAGTTGCAACAGCAACCATTTTATTCCTTAGGGTGTCTGCTAAAACAATATTTATAATGTTTGGGGGTTCTGAGTAAATTTCTAGCAAAAAAAATATGATTTTTACATGTAGGAGAGAAGTGTCAGAATTGGCCTGGGTGGCAAGGGGTTAATTACCATAAGTAAGTAATATACAAAGAATTATTATATATTGTTTTTAAGGTAATTTACTCTTTTTTCAAAATCTGTACTCAAGCAGGTGGCTTAACGGACAAATTACTGAAGTTTGAAGTTATAACTTCCAAACAATAATTTCACAGTCAATAGATAAATAATAAATTATTATGTTATAACATATAGCATATAAATATATGATTTAGCTTGAATATAACAGCACCTTTTCAACAGAATCAGTTTCTCCCTCTTAATGAAGCTCAATTTTTTTTCTTTTAATGTTCATGGCCCTGCCTCACCTGCCTCCCCTGACTGCACATCCCTGGTCAAAACTTAAATTGAACTAAAAAGGAGTATAACGAGATTGGCTTCTTTTTACATTTTCCAAGCTCTCAGTTTGCTTCTTTGACATAAAGCCTGCGGTTAACAGAACTCAGTAGCTAAAACTGAAATTTACACCCAACTAAATGAGTCAGAGAAGTGACACATAGAAGCGACTCATCCCTTAATATGGCTAATTAACTAACTGCCCCTGGATTCTGCCATGTGACCATAATAGGTCAATGATGTCACCAGCATTAAGTGATAGAATACTTATAGCGCTGCTATGATACTAAATGATAAAAAAAAATATTAATACAAAAACCTCCACCTAAAACAATTTAATGAACCGCTGCAACCAGTGTATTAGTGAACTCAACTACTTTATATCAATGATCAAATGTGTATACTGTAAATGGTGCGCTTGTTCTGAGTATTGTTTAACACCTGTATATTCCTTATCAGTACAACAAATAAAAATTTTAATGTTATAGCACATATTATACTACATTCCACAAATTATTCAAAATTGCATAGAGTGTTCACATCTGGTGCAGTCTAAAAGGACAAATAAAAAAAAAACACACAAATTAGTCCAAACACACAAAATGTTTCTGTGACAGTGAAGACACAAAAAATTAAATCCATGAGCATCAATCTTCTGCTACTAGCTGTGTCAGTGTGATCCTTTAAACTTCACAAAGAAACCACCACCAGCCACAACTGAGTGAATTGGCCGCTCACCTTGGAGTATGAACAAACGGTTACATATATGTAAATGTCCTTCCAATTATAATCAGTTCCAAGTGGCTCAATATATTCTACCAGAAATCCCCCTCCTGGATTTGCCTAGATCCGCTCCTCTTGCTTCACGTTTGCTTAACAGTTATAGATTAGGGTGCAAAGGGCCATGGGCAGCCATGGAGGATCACAGAGTCCCAGTGCTCTATCACTGGGACTCTGTGATTCTCCATGACTGCCCATGGTCCTTTGTGGGTGTTTGGACTAATTTGTGTGTTTTTTTTTATTTGTAATTTTTGACTACACCGGATGTGGACACTATATGCAATTTTGAATAATTTGTGAATTGTGCTATGATATGTGCTATAATATTTTGATTTTAATTTGTTGTACTGGTAAGGAATATACAGGTGTTACTACTCAGAACAAGCGCACCATTCACACACATTTGATATCACCCCTTTTATAACGTCAGCTGCAGGGTGGGGAATCTCCTGCCTGAAACTCTCTGGACTAAGAATGACAGCTGACTTCCAGGTGCGAACCCAAACCCTGTTCCAAACAAATGCCAGCTCATCATACTTCTTAGGACCCATCATCACCCTCTCCACTGCAATCTTATTCATTCATGTGGCCATGCAAGTACTAGCTCATATTCAGCAGTCCATAAGAATGAACTGGATTGGAGAGCACATGTGTGGGCTGGGCCGTGAAGATTTTGGATAAACAGTAGGTTGATCTAGGCGTCATATCGCACCAGATCATGGACAAGGTACGTAAAAGCCTGAGAGTGGAGGGGTGTTCTAATATACAGTGCAGCTGAACCAAGGGTGCACTATGTAACCATGTAATTTTCATGATCTACAACAAGGGTCACATCGTTGTTGTCAATGGCAGGAATTATGCCTTATTGTTGGTGTCAGTGGGAGGAATAGTGCCCCATCATTGGTGCCAGTGGTAGTAATAGTGCCCCATCGTTGTTGTCAATGCCAGGAATTATGCCCTATTGTTGGTGTCAGTGGGAGGAATAATGCCTCAAGGGCTAGATGAAGGCTAGCAGAGGGCTACATCTTGGCCCCTGGGCAGCAGTTTCGAGACCACTGATCGACATAAAACTTTTACTGCATTTGATTTTGAGATTTTGCTATAGGAAATATATAGGACATGCCAGATACACTGGTTAAACTCACTGGTTAAATGTTGGAAAGTATTTCTATATTAGTACAGTTAGCCCATTTACGCAACAAGATCAATACTTTCTATTTTTCCAGATGCTGCTAACTGCATCCAGAATCAGTGTTTAGGGTGATTAAGGAAAGGACAAGTAAGCTCAGTCTATAAATATTCTGTCCTATGGGTGATAAAACCAAATTAAAGTACAGGAAACTGTTAAAAGTACCCAAACTAGTAAAAAGCAGAAGTGGTAACATTGTGTCTACTAAATATAGCATGGGGTGTTCTGTTGATTGTTGTCATGTGACTCTCATGAATATTTAACTCATTAACAAATGTACAAAATTCTAAGAAAAACTCATTACAAATGTAATATATACCGTATATATATATATATATATATATATATATATATATATATATATATATATGTACATATATATATATATATATATATATATATATATATATATATATATATATATATATATATATATATATATATATATATATATCATACATCCATGTTATATTTTGTAATTAAGGGCCTTATTAAAAATGGAGAGCAGAAATCCACTCTCTGTTGGACACCGTAATATTTCACCACACTACACCTGCACTTTACATTCCATTCATAAAATGCATGCAGTGGCATGGAACCTGTTATTGCAGGAAAGGCCAGTCATGTGACTTAGACAGATCACATGACTGGGCTCACTGCTTTTTTTTCTTCTTCATTAAAGGTTAGCTCACCTTTTCAGAAAAAAAAGAAAAGGTGAACTAACATCCTACACCCTGACCACCACCACCAGTCCCTGCTGTACTTACCTCCATGGGTAATGAGGTATTGCCCACACAGCTTGTGTAGCCTTCCTGGGATTTGAAATCTCTGCTCTTCTCCCTCTTCTCTCAGCAGGGCTTCCAGGACAGATCCGAGACATGCTTTGTGCCCGAGCTGACCAATCTGAAACACTCTGATCTGTCCCAGAAGCCCTGCAGAAAGATAAGGGAGAGGAGCTGGAATTTCAAATCCCAGGACCATGGACCAGCTGCGAGGGTACTGACAGATCATTACCCGCGGAGGTAAGTACAGTAGGGGCCGAGGGGGTGGGGAGGGTATATTATGTTAGTGCACTTTTCAGGTGCAAGATGAACTTACACTTTAGATTTCATTGTGTTCTGCTTTCTTCAGAGTCCTGCATCATAAACATAGCTGTACTATATCAATGTGTGCTGATTTTTTTTTCTTTTTACAGACAACAATGATCTTATTAAACTGTCAAAACAAAGAACAACCAGACTGCAAGTTAGGGCTTGTTCACATCAACCCATTGAATTGCACTAGACAGTGTTGCCAGCATAGTCCAATGCAAGAACAAGGCAATGTGTCTTATGTTCTATAACTCTAGCTCATACCAATGTACTGTGTTGGCGAGTGCTGGAAAAATAAAAGGACACACTCTATCTTTCGCTGGTAGTGCACTGCAGCACACTGAAATGCATAGAGTTAACATAGAAGTAAAAAGAAAAAAAATACAGCAGTAAGAATGCATTGCAGAGCACTGCAGCACACATTTAAATCACGCACCAACACACGTGCTATGCATTATGCGATGCATAGTGTGAGGTGGACTTAAAGGATCAAAAATCCCTCCACAAAACCAGTGTGAAGCACAGTAAAGCCTTCTTAAAATATTAAAATAGAAGGTATCTAACTGCATGCCACTTCCATCAGAAACCCCAAAACAGGAGAGATTTGTTCTTCATTTCTAGATCGTGGACAGAGCCAAGCAAATAATTCCTTTGGCCTCTGGGCCAACTGTACATCCGGAACCCCGGATACACAGCACAGATACAGGCTCTCATTATGAATCCATTTATCTCAAACTGCACACAGCTGTTTTAGGCCTATTGGCTATTATTGATGCAGTGCATGGAAGCAATTGCTTTTATGGAGGAGTTCCTGGGGAGTAATGAGAAAGCATAGCAATATTGGTTGCTAAAAGGAGCAAAAATCCTTTAATAAATCAGTGTAAAACTGCTAGAAAACTTAAACGTTGATTGCTAGTAGCCCTGACCAGGGCTCTGCCCCCAATGAGGCCAATTGAGGCAACCGTCTCAGGTGGCACTCATGGAAGCATGGTGGAGATGTAGGGTTGCCACCTCATCCCTTTAAAACTGAACACATATTAAATACACAGGTTCTGTGGCTGATTTAGGTGGCAATTAAGTTCATTTAGTACCTTACCTGCATTAAGAACTTATTTAATTAATATGTGCTCGGTTTTAAAGGGATGAGGTGGCAACCCTATGGAGCTGGCACTGAGGCCAGAATGTCCATAGCAGATACAGGTCGGTTACCCTGGGCTTGATAAAATCACTGGTTCAGTGTTACTAAGCTCCCTGCCCAGCCGCTGGGCCTGTCAGATAGGCAGGTGCAAAGGCTGAGCCTCTTCTACTTAGATCCTGTTAGGAAATGCAGGTGAAGCATATCTGAGCACAGTGATGCCAGACCCTGCAACAGCCTGTGTGACAGGTGCGGTGGCCGGGCAGTGACGTTTACTCAGTGACACTGAGCCTGCACTTTTAACAACCGTTACAACACTTGTGGCATTCTGTTTGCATACAGAACCCTACCTGAAATGTTATTTCATGCTTATAAGATTGGCTCCCTGTTTGCTCCAGCACTTTTTTCTTATTTCAGAACTTGGCAATCATGTGACTATGGAAAGAAGAAAGAAATGGCTGCAAATTCAGAACTTCCGATTGCCTTTTATTTTATTTTATTTTTATTTATAAAGAAATAAGACCTCAAGCACATGGGCATAATAATATATTGTTATCTATGCAATGCAGTAAGGTAAGGATACTAAGCACAGCCAAGTTGTGTGCATGGGCCCATAATATCCAGATGCTTCAAAAACTATAAATTGTACGCATCTGAACGCAGTGTTTTTTTATGAAGAAATTCATCAACAACTCAATAAACACTGGGAGCAGCAATCTTGAGGACTGAATTCATAATTAAAAGTATAATGAGTGTGCTATAAGCCACTACTCTGCATACACACACTGACAGAAAGGAATTTGTTGTTGCTAAACCTTCTTGCACTCCATAGCTCTTTGCACTGATCAACTGCATGGGGGATCGCTCTAAGCACACTCGTCCCTTCTCAATGGCCTACCTCTTATCAGGCTATCTCCACTTCAGCTTAGCATGAATGCTACTGCCAAACTTGTCTACTTTACGATTCTCTCGGTGTCCACCGATCCTTCCACTGGCTTTAGATTGCCAAAAGAATAAAATTCACACTAATACCAGCAGCAACAACTACCCCAAGCTCCATCACCAATGTCATCTTGTCATATGACCCCAACTGTCCACTCCACTCCTCCCAAGATCTCTTCTCTCTAACTCACTCATCACCTCCTCTCATGTTCGCCTCCATGACATCTCCAGAACTTCTCCCATCCTCTAAAAACTCCTTATCCCAATCTGTTAAGTTATCTTCTAATCTGTCCACCTTTAGGCGATCCTTGAAAACTCATCTATTCAGGGAAGCCTATCCTGTCTCCACCTGAAAACTGCACATTTACCTATATCATCAGCTGATCTATCAAAGTTATTACCTTTTGTATAACTTGTCCCTCCCTATTAGATTGTAAGCTCTCAAGAGAAGGACCCTCCTAACCCTCTTGTATCTTGAATTGTATTGCAAATGCGCCGTCTCTCTTCATATTGTCAAGTGTTGCTCAAACTTTTGGCTCTATATAAAGCCTGAATAATAATAATAATCAAAAAAGTAATAGAAAATTATTCAGAAACTGTCAACAGGGACCTGGAAGTAACGTCTTCCCTCCCCTCTACCCCGCAGCGGCTACTATGCCATGCAGATGGGCCCGCAGCTGGACAAGCGGATACATACTGGGGGGGCGTGCTGGGTTCAGCTGCGGTGCACTGAAAAAAAAAGTTAAGAACGTTTTTTGGCTTGTGGACGTGTGCTGATGACCCTTGAAAATAAATGGGCTGGTACAAGACAATGTGTGTTAATGCACCAAGAAAAAATTCATATTAACTTGCGTCCACAAGTGTGAATGGGACCTATAAGAAAATAGTTGCTGGGTATTTGTAGTGCTTGTTCATAAATTGAAGGAAACATGTCACATTCTTCCTCCAGCATATGAATTGTCACTCAACAATGTTTTTGAGTTCTGTTCTGGGGTGTCTCCTAGTCCCTGTCCCCGTAGCAGTGCTAGATCAGTGATTTTTTTTTAAGGATATTTATTCACGCCTGTGTGTCTTTGCAGGCAAGGATCTGGCTATAAGACTCAACACTTCCATACATCTGTGTCTATTGTAATTATACCAGGGTGCGATATTTGGCTCAATGGTTGAGCAGTGAGCAGAGCACCTGCGTCCACAGCACTGTGGTCATCGGATCATTGACTTATTCCGTAGCTGGAGGGCATGTGTTTTCAGCCAACACTACAGTTCTACTAAGAAACTGATTTCCTCACTGCTATTCATTCTGCAGCATCAGACATTTCAGCCAATATGCCTTTTAAAATATTGGAAACAAGCATTTCTTGACTTACAGTGCTGGAGTTCAATTCCCACAGTGGATATTATCTTCATTAGGTTTGTATGTTCCCTCCATGTTTCAGTGGCTTTCCATCAACTTCTCCATTTTACTCCCATAACCTAAAAACATAGTAGTGGGTTAATTGGCTTCCATCTAAAATTGGTTATAGTGTGTGACTGTATGACTAACGTACATAAGGCTTTAGGTTCCTTTACATGCAGTGATGAACTTTGCAAATTTCCGCAGAATTTGTAAGCAATAAACTTTGGTAGAATACAAGTTTTCAATGTCTTTTCAGTATTTTAAAACGGAACTGCAACGAGTCCTGAAAAAAGTAAAAGTCAACAGCTGCAAGTACTGTAGCTGCTGACTTTTACAACATACATGCTTACCAGCTCAAGAGGTCCAGCGTTGTCTTCCTACAACCAGAAGTCTTCAGGGCTGTCTTCGGTCCCATGCCGCCATCTTGGATTCAGCTGTCAACTGTTGACTTATTGATGAGACATGGCTGGCCCCCTAATGAGACTGTCCTGAAGCCTCCTGGGATGTATGATGTGATTCCTGGAGGCTGCGGGTGTGGGGTAGGGGTGTTGTGTGTGTGTGTGTGGGGGGGGGTTGGGGGGGTTAGACCCAGCAAATGTCAGAAGAAGTGGGAGCAAGTACCTGATGAAAAAGGTTCAAGATACCAAGAAAAAAAAATTACTGTCCAAATGTGTAAATGATGGTGGTGGTGGGGGTCTAGGATTATGCAATCTCTAAAAGGAGAGTAATGGTGTGCTTTAAGCTATTCCTGCAATGCTTTTCTTAAAATCATTTTTTTAAATTAAATTTTTTGCTCTTTTATAATAACATTGTGGTATTCATTTTGATATCTGTGGTTTAGCCTCTAGGGGGGAGCTCTCAGTAGATCAGTGCAGCTGCTTTGTCACTTATAACTAATAAGAGAAGATTGAAATAAGGGAGTTGACTAAAGCTGGCCATTATTATTATATTATAAAGGATTCATATAACGCCAAGAGTTTGTGCAGCACTTCACAAAATTTTACAGTTACAATACAATTTGGTACAAGAGGAATTAGAGGGCCCTCCTTGTTAGAGCTTACAATCTAAGAGGGAGGGTCAAAAGGTAATAAATGTGGGGGATGAGCTGATGGAGAAAGTAAAAACACAGTGTATTAGTTAGAAGCAGGATAGGCTTCTTTAAAGAGAAGGGTTTTCAGGGACTGTCTTAAAATGGATAGATTAGGAGATAGTCGGGACAGATTAGGGTAGGGAGTTCCAAAGAATGGGAGAAGCTCGGGAGAAGTCCTGGAGGAGAGCATGGGAGGAGGTGACAAGGGAGCTAGAGAGCAGTAGGTCTTGGGAGGACCAAAGAGAGCGTTTGGTTGATATTTTGAGACCAGGTTAGTGATGGTCATAGGTGATTTTTTTTTTTCGATTAAGAGTTTAAGAGGACATTTCAGTTTTGACCACAGCGAGCAAAAAAATGGAAGGACAAGGATGATTTTTTTTGTCCCGGCCAAGAAAAATCGTAACAAGTCTTATGTGCATGCACATGTCAAAGTTAATCGGGAAGTAAAACATTCTACAAAAATCCAGACCATTGACATAGTTAACAAAAGAGAAGGCGTTTGAAAAACTGCGTGAAGGTGCCATTGAATGTTTATACTTTCTTGTCCATGCGTTAGAATGAAATTATTTATCACATATCTTTCAAGATAGGAGACTGCTGTCCTTTCCAGATTTACAGCGCAGGTTTGCTTTGTCCCCCACCATGTTTTACTACTATTTACAGCTGCGTGCCCAGGGTGATGCAGTAGAATGGGTGCAATCACCCACCCCTATTTTCCACCTGCTTCAATCTATTACTGAAACTAAAGGTTTTATATCCCAATCTTACCATATGCTTCTAACAGAATATTTAAAGGCTTACCCTATGAAGGTTTTATCCCAGTGGGAGGAGGACTTGGGATCATTAACAGGAGATCAATGGGAGGAAGCATTTCAATCAGTCACTACATGCTTTCATAATGTTTCCCAGAAGGTGTCCCAACTGTATATCCTGCTTAGAGTATACTACACCCCCCATAAAACTTTATAAATAGGGTAAAATAGGTAAGCTATTGTGCGGAAAATGTAGATGAATGCCTGGGGACTTCATTCATCTCCTCTGGCGCTGCCCAAAGCTTCATTGATATTGGAGCGGGGTTCTTTCCATCGTGTTTTTCAAACCACTGTACCTTTAGATCCAATTTGTTGTTTATTGGGAGTTCTTGAGAAGGCCATTCCAGAGGAGATAACTAGAAAAGCCTTCTCATGAGCCTCATTTCACGCTAGGAAAGTGACTCTTATTGGCTGGAAATCTACAACACCACCAACCATTGAAACATGGGTAAATCATATGGGGAACACTCTTCTCCTTGAGAGATATATACAGTTAGGTCCATATATATTTGGACATAGGCACAATTTTAGATTTTTTCAGGTATTTACCAAAACATATTCAAGCTTTAGTCATATAATGGATATGGGCTGAAAGTGAACACTCTCAGTTTTAATTTGAGGGTATGTACATCCAAACGGGAGGAAGGGTTTAGGAATTGCAGCTCTTAAGAATAGCCACCTCCTTTTTCCAAGGGGCCAAAAGTAATCGGACAATTGAATCAAAAGCTGTTTCATGGCCAGGTGTGGGCTACTCCTTTGTTATTTATTCATCAGTTAAGCAGGTAAAATGTCTGGAGGTGATTGTGTGGTATTTGCATTTGGAACCTATTGCTGTGAACCTACATCATGCGTTCAAAGGAGCTCCCACAGCAACATAGCATACAAGTTTTTTCAATATGTTGTTTAGCTTGTGGAATGTGCGATTCATTGTTTAGCGAGCCAGTCGTGGTTAGTTCAAAGCATTTGTTACTCCAACACTTCATATTCCTGATATGTGCCTGCTGTACCGTGTACTTGTATAAGAAAGTATCCTGTTATTGTATTGTTTCTTTATGTGAAATCCCTGGGGTTTTTGCTAGTTCCCTTCCTTTCCTATTAAAAACTGACCACACTAAGCAGGAGAGCGCATCTTGGTTAGTTCTTGAGCTATGCTGGGAACTCAGCATGCTCTCCTGCAATGATCAGACTTGTCCAGACACCACCCCCCCCCCCCCCAGCTGCACAGCCATTCACTGGCAAGCTCAGAGTGCTGCTGTTTCTCTTTCCCCCGGCTCTTATCCAGCTCAGAACAGAGGGAATGTGATCACTTATAAAAAAAGGGAAAAAAGGTATTTATAATTTTTTTATATCTATACACAAATGTTTTGCCTTTCATTTCTATTTTAAACTGAATGGGTTGTTTTACAAGGTGATCATTTACAATCACTTTAAATTACTGGCTAGTTTTTTTTATTTTTTATTTCAATTCACTTTTAAAGAAAATGTTGAGGTACACCATTTGTCAAAAAAAAATGCATAAAAGTAGCATTAATTAATATTCAATGCATGCCAAAGACTAGGCTCACACATACACTGAACAGCAGCGTAATGCCCCGTACACACGGTCGGACTTTGTTCGGACATTCCGACAACAAAATCCATGGATTTTTTCCGACAGATGTTGGCTCAAACTTGTCTTGCATACACACGGTCACACAATAGCCAATAGCTTTCATCTCTTTATTTATTCTGAGCATGCGTGGCACTTTGTCCGTCGGATTTGTGTACACACAATCGGAATTTCCGACAACGGATTTTGTTGTCGGAAAATTTTATAGCCTGCTCTCAAACTTTGTGTGTCAGAAAATCCGATGGAAAATGTGTGATGGAGCCTACACACGGTCGGAATTTCCGACAACAAGGTCCTATCACACATTTTCCATCTGAAAATCCGAACGTGTGTACGGGGCATAAGATTAGCTAGATCATTTCAGGAACCATGGGCGCTATCATAGTGTACATGTGGGCCAGTGATGCATGCGTGCTGTAACTATTTATGCCTACTCTGAATCATTTGCTTTAGTAAATCCATCCCATAAACTTGTAAGGACAACTAAGGGCTGGGTCACACCAGAATGCAGGGCGGGAAAGGCATGTTCCATGCTCATTTCCTGCACCACATTCAAGTGCACTGCCTTTGCAATATTCTGCAGGTGCCAATGCATTGTTAACAGCACCCCAAAAACAGATCGCAAACACAAGGCGTTTGCAGGCATCAGATTACATGCTACTATAGTAGCATGCAATGGTTCTATGGTTCATGGTTCATGGTTCTATGGTTCATGTTTACTCTTTGTTGTATCTGAGTTTATGTCACTACAACCTCTACTGCAATACCTGTTTTGGCTACATGATGTCATGTCTATGGTTGTTAAATAAATGACTTTTCTAAATCCGGTTCCTTTTTGTGCCTCATCTAAAGTCCCAAACTCCCCCCTCCTTTATATTTTTCAAAAGTAGTACATGCACTTTTTGACTGTGTTCCTGTAGGATTCTGGTGTGAGACTGACCTAAATCACAAGCATCGTATAACACAGTCAAACAGGAGGAAACATAGCCTGAATATGTAATGAGCAAATAGGAAGAAAATCACACAATATAAAATAGTTCCTAATAGTATTTAAAGGGGTTGTAAAGGTATTTTTTTTTTTTTTTTAAATAACAAACATGTTATACTTACCTTCACTGTGCAGCTCGTTTTGCTCAGAGTGGCCCCGAACCTGGTCTTCAACCTCGACGGCTGTCTCAGCTCCTCCCCTCCCCGCAAGAACTAAACACCTTCATGCAAGCTCTCTCGCATGGTGTTTAGTTCTTGCGGGCGCACTCCCGTGATACAGCCGGAGGCTACAGCCGCTGACTGTATCACTCGGCCCTGCCCCCCGGCACGCTACGTCATTGGATGTGATTGACAGCAGCGCGAGGCAATGGCTGCGCTGCTTTCAATCCATCAACTCTAGCCAATCAACGGCCAGGCTGAGCGGCGAAGAGGAAATCGGGGACAAAGAGCGCAGCAGGTGAACAGGCTCAGGTAAGTAAAATGGGGGGCCGGTATTGTCGGATGTTTTTTCACCTTAATGCATAGGATGCATTAAGGTGAAAAAATGTGAACCTTTACAACCCCTTTAAAGCATACAATGCACTCTTCTACCTGTAGAGAACATGAGCATCTCAATATCGACTTTACATTTTTAAAGCAGCGGCGGCTAAGTGCTATCAAGGCATTTTAGGCTAATAAAAAGGCAGTTTACAATGTAAGGCTACATGGGTTATTTGTCCTTATAGTGTTATGCCGTTGATGAATGTACAACAATAGACATTCATGAATTAGGCTGCATAGGTTTTGTTTTATTGACAGTACCCAAGGACCATTGCTCTCTGCCATTTTTTTTTTTTTAATTCACTCTTAAAATACAGAAGTTTTATTTAGAAATGGCTTAAAAGTAGAAAAACTGTTGCGAAAGAGGAAAAAAAGGAAAAAAGTCGGACTAAAATTGCTCTCTGCCATTGATCACAGGTATCTTGAACAGTTTTAGATAGATCCATTCTGATTGTATGAGGTTTTTTATTTTATTTTTTTTTTATTAATTCTATATTTAGATAAAGGTAGAGATCATAGATAAATTGTGATTGTAGGAGTTTAAAAAAAAAAATCTTTATTTAGATAAAGTAGAGCAATGCATGTGGTTACAATCAGGACATCTTACATTCTCAACTTAATTAGGGCTCATGCAGATGGTCATATAAAATGCTGTGTTTAGACTGATACTGCATACAGTTTTATATGGATCTGAAATTCAGCAGTATTGTATGCTATGGGCCCATTCATACAGCTGCGTTGGGGTCTGTATTCACCTGTAGCATTTGAAAAATATGTGTCTGTGGCCCAATTTTGATCATGTGTTACACAGTACGCATGTAAAGTCTGTGCAGACATTTACACGTGTAAAACGTAAATGGACAAGGTCTAATTTGTTTGCTGCCACTGTCTGCTGAATTCAGGCGAGGTGTAAACATAAACAATGGGGAGATGTAAACATAAACAATGTGTAGGCAGAGGCAGCAATAGAGGCCCAGAATGAACTCAGCTGGTAGTCATCCAGATCGACTAAAGGCTGAGACCCCTTTCACACTGGAGGTGTTTTTTAGGCGCTTTAGCACTAAAAATAGCGCCTGTAAAGAGCCTAAAAAATGCCTCATCTGCAATCCCAGTGTGAAAGCCCGAGTGCTTTCACACTGGGGCGCTGCGCTGGCAGGACATCAAAAAAAGTCCTGCAAGCAGCTTCTTTGAGGCGCTTTAGGGGCGGTGTACACACCGCTCCTAAAGCGCCCCTGCCTATTGAAATCAATGGGCAACCCCGCCAAAGCGTCTTGGCAGCGGCGCTTTGTGGGGCACTTTTAACCCTTTATTAGGCCACTAGTGGGGGTTAAAAGCGACCCGCTAGCGTCCGAAAAACACCTCTTTACCGCCAACACCCCTGAGCTTTCAGTGTGAAAGGGCTCTGAGGTCATTTAGAGCCTGGGCCACCACCTAGGGAATGGCTCATTAAGGGCCAGGATGAAGAAGAAAACATCAACAATGTGTTGGCAGATGCAAAGGGGCAGACCTCGGCAGTCAGTCATTCTGAATAAATGACTTTGTACTTAGTACATATCTCAACTACTGTATATACAAGTTTATGACCTATAAGTTGACATCCACTGTGGACCACTTTTCATGCAGGATCTTGCTGCCAACTTTCTGCCAGCAAGAACCTGTGTAAAATGCTATGAATGTGTACATGAGCCATTAAAGGAGAAGTATGGCCAAAGCTTTTTATTTGTTCGTTCTGCACTCCTGTGACCTGTTTTCAGCCGACAGCAGGCTAAAGCTGATGTTGCTCTGTCGGTCCAGGTGCTGGATTGATCCTGACTTTAAAGTCTGGATCCACCCAGCAGCCTAGACTGACACCAGGCTCAGCCTTTTAGTGGGAGACTGAGCCAGCCCCTCCCGCCCCTGCACAGCCCAGCATTCCAGTAAGTGCTGGAGGGGCAGAGCAGAGAGCCGGTGAATGACAGTCAGAGCAGAGGGGGAGAACTGAGCAATCAGTGGTGTACTTAGTTCTCAGGGTAATGATGGTGGGGGGGGACAGATTCAGCATCGGTTCGATTCTAAGTGTAGCAATATGGTTACATTTAATGAAGGTACAACATTTAGCAACTCACATGGTTGATGATTAAAACAGGCACATCTAAGTATGTAGGCATCCAGGGTAAAGATGTCCACATAGACCATCCTTCGCACTGCCATCGACATCATCCCTTCCGTGTTGCGCTCCACGAGCGCTTCAAGCCTCGCTTTTTTAGAGCACTCTACTACAGGGTTGTCTTCCTGGTCACGATTGCAGACTGACAGCGGGGAGAGCTGGCGGGGGGAGGATGGTCTATGTGGACAGCTTTACCTGGATGCCTGCATACTTAGATGTGCCTCTTCTAATCATCAACCATGTGAGTTGCTAAATGTTGTCCCTCCATTAAATGTAACCATATTGACACTTAAAGGCGCCTCTCTTCTCTTTTATACTCTGCGGCTCCTCCTGGATTTTGCTTCTAATCCTCTTGTGGAGGCTTCCATTTGTGGATGGACATTTTATGGTTACACAACCTATCACATGGCTATAATCTTTTTATATGGACTATAAACTGAAGGACTTATGAATAAATTGTGGAATGACTCATCTGAGTTTCCATTATTTTTAATGGGGAACTTCACCTTGATATACAAGTGCTTTGGGTTACAAGCATGTTTTTGGAACGAATTATGCTCACAATCCAAGGTTTTACTGTACTTCTCTTTAATATGTAAAGTTGCAGTAGCCCATGGCAAACATTCATCAGTAAGTAAAATGTGGATTGTTATGGCTTACTGTCCATTATATAAGGCTCTTTGCCTCACATAATAAGCCCATTTGTGGATATATTATTTTGTTCCAAGAAGGAAATGCATTTAGAGACAGAACATTCCATAGCCTCCTCTAACCATTTAATGCTTAGATGTTCCATTTGGCTTTCTTGTATTTCACAGGTGAAGAGAATAGCAGATGAGCACATTGCTGAGAATTCAGCTATTTTTGCTGTTCTTAAGAAGTCTTAAGGAAAGTGCAAGTTCCTTTATTGAGAAGAAACCTCAATATCTCACTTGTCTTAATATGTCTGTCTATGCCTCACTATATATATCACGATGGATACAAGAATGGAGACTTTTAAATAAACCAGCATGTAAGATATGTGAAATTTCCTCACACCACATGCAGGGCTCCTGTCATAAGCTTTGGATTGTCACAGGATTTATAGATGTAACTTACAAGCTCCACTCCCCTAACACATTTTTTCCTATACATTTGTTTCAAAAACCCTTACTTATCACATTAGGAGCTCCCATCATATTGTAATGAATAAGGGCTGGTGTGTTTTGGAACATACAAAAACGCGTGTTTCATAAAAATACATTGAATACAATGAGCCCATTTACATCTGTGTGCTGTGTTGGTAAAAATTAGGCATGTCCAGTTTCCTGCACTTCATGTACAGAAAATCCCCAACTGAAGATGCCCAATGGAATAATGAGAACACATGTAAAGTGCATTAAACGGCATTCACGTATAAAGTACTCACATTTGAGACCAATCAGATATGTGTAATTACTATTAGTTGCATTTCCCAAAAACAGAACAATCCCATTATCAACTGCTGATCTGCAAGAGTTAGATGATGCACAGAAGCTAGGGATGGATTGGGTTGTGCAACCTCAGTAAAAAAAAAAAAAAAATAGACTCAAGCTAATTTTAGTGCACTCAAGCACAACAAAATCTCCAAATTTTCTGTAAAATATACAAGATGAGACTGAGTCGAGTAAATAAATACCAAATATGCCAAGACTCAAAAGACTCAAAACTGCATGCACCAGTGACAAAGCAACAAACTACAGTACCCAAAATCGTCTATAGAAGAAGCTTTAAAAGCCTTCACAGGGCATAACCATAAACGATGGCCATGCTGAATTCAATAGATTCCATTTTTTTTCCCAGTTATCTGAATTCCTATTACAAGGCAGCTAAGCATAGCACTTTTTGAGTGATAGGTACTCTTTAGAGGTCCAAAGACCCCTGATGCACAGTTCTTAGGCTGTGGTGGTATGTGGGACATGTAATAATTCACTGGGAGTGACCCCAGAACTGATAAAAGAGTGGCACTGGATTCAAAAGTTTAGTTTGTTGTGTCAAACAAAGTGTCCCCAATTTAAGTAGAGTAGAGGGGCAGTTTGAGTTTTGTGGATGCCATATGCTATCATGCTTCATGTTACATCCTAATTATGGGCCTAAAACTGGGACGCTTTAAAGGTGACGTAGGGCCAATGCATTTTTAGCCATACTTCTCTTCTGGGTCACAAGAGCACATCTTTCTGCACTCTTTTGACCCAGATTCAGCTGACAGCGGGCTAAAGCCCAATATCGGCTGCCGTCACAGAGCCAGTCCAGGCTCTGTAAGGATCCTGACTTTAATGTCAGGATCCACCCAGATGACTGACTTGGAGCAGGCTCAGGTTCTCAGCACGCTGCTCCCGCCCCCTCCTTAGGCTGGCACTCCAGTAAACACTGGAGGGGCAGAGCGGAGTGAAGCTTGGGAACTGAGCGCGTGAAGACCCAGAACTGATCAGCGCTACGGTCATGTGATTGCTTGGTTCTTGGTCTTAGAGCCCCGATACTGCAGCCAAATAGGTGAGTATGTCTGTTTTTTTTTGTTTTTGTTTAAATCCCGCAGTCCTCCTTTAAGGCTTAATGTACATGGGACATTTTACAACCTCTCCTGAACAATTTAAATTGACAGATAGTAACCGACGTTTAAAAACGTCCGTTTTGCCATGTTTACATGCCGCGTTAGGTCGTGTTAGCGTTTTTTTTGCAAATAGTCAAAAATTAAAAACGCCTGTAAATGAAATGCAGCTAAACGCGAGTTACCGCGTTTACAAGCTGTTACGGGTGTTTGACATTTCAATTGCCTCTGAAAACGCATTTTTTTGCTTTCCAAAAAATGCTTCTAAACTCAACCGCCTAGAAACTACTATAAATGACCCTGTGTACATGTACTGATAAGATAACATAGAGGAGAGTTTAGGGGCAGCTGAAAAAAATGCCCAACATCTCCTAAGACCCCTTTCACACCGAGGGCGTTTTGCAGGCGCTATAGCGTTAAAAATAGCGCCTGCAATCCACCCTCAAACAGCTGCAGCCTTGTCTCCAGTGTGAAAGCCCGAGGGCTTTCACACCGGAGCGGTGCGCTGGCAGGACGTCAGGAAAGGTCCTGTCAGCAGCTTCTTTGGAGCGGTGAAGGAGCGGTGTGTTTACGGCTCCTCCACCGCTGCTCCCCATTGAAATCAATGGGGTAGCGCTGGGATACCGCCGGCAAAACGCTGCTATTGCGGCGCATTGCGGGCGGTTTTAATCCTTTCTCGGCCGCTAGCGGGGGTAAAGGCGCCCAGCTAGCGGCCAAAATGCTCCGCAAATCCGACGGTAAAGCGCTTCTATAAATAGCGGCGTTTTACCGCCGACACTATAGGCGGCTCGGTGTGAAAGGGGTCAAGCGTCCGTTTACCAGCAGCAGTGTACATGAAGCCTAAAAAGAAATAATAAAAACTTAAAAGCATTCAAAAAACAAGGATATTATTAGTTAATAAAAATATTAAACTTCATTCCCATTCTTTTTTCTTGCACTGGGGAGTCTCTTTACCTCAAATTCTCCACAATGTTTTCACCCTTTCATGACCTCTTCCCAAAACACTTATTTTACTGTTTCTATTAAGAACACAGTTGGTTTAGGCAAGCTGGGCTGGTGCCTAAGGGAGGTTCAACTTGTGTACATCCTCTTCATCACTAGCATTTCCAATTAGTTGATATGCCATTCCATTAATGATACACTGCGTCACACATTACCCCCTTCCTAAGTGGATTGGGACTTGGAGTTTGAGTCTTTTTCAGTATGGGCTGAAGTTGAATTTAAAACTCACGGCTGAGGAGTGTAATACAATTGAATTAACAGACTGAGAGGGTACACTAGGATTTGCTTGTTATGCTTAGCTAGTGTAATTTGAGAATGGACTTACCTCGCCAACTGAAATAGTCAATTGGAAGCCATCAGGTATTTTGACAAGAACACTGAAAAAAAAGCTTAGAAATGCTGAATTTAACTCAACAAACCACAAGTAAAGATAATACCGAATTAATATCCCTTGGGATGGAAGTGATGAATGCTTAGAAAGGGTCAAGGCCAACACATTATATAAGTTTGTACGTCCTTACATACACATTGTAAGACAGCTCCTGAGATTATAAATTGGTCAGTGCAACGCACACCAGATCGCTGGAGCGACTAATGTTTTATTATTTGTATTGTACGTTACATTTGCTACTTCTCAACATCAGCCAAGGTGTCAGGTTCATTACTAGACTAAACAAGGCCAGAAAACAAAATCCAGACTCTTACATTGTCTAGCACTCCTCTGAAATACAGCAAGATTAATATTCTTTACGCTCTTTGTCTATAGTCCCCCTCCCCAAACCCCTATTTCTCTCTCTCAATGGTGAAATAAAATTAACTTAGGCCCCTGGCAGTACTCAGCAGTCCTTTCTTTTACTTTTTTTTTTTTTTTTTTACCATCTGTTATATTCATATTCCACGAAAACCTGGCTTGTCATATTTGTCAACATTCTGAATCCACATTAGGACTGGCCATGTGTTCTAGCAGGTAAATTGCTAAATGCATCTAAAGTTCACAAAAGCAGTGCTAAAGTCTGCCAGTGAGCGCTACCTAGAAGGTACAGGATTATCGGGCCCTTTTCACACTGGCACCAGTGGCTGCCCGTGCATTGTGGGGGCACGGGGGCTGCCCCCCCCATCCCTGCCGCCGCCCCCTATCCATGTGCCCGGCCCCTTTCAGGACACCGGGTGCATGGATTCCTATGGCGGGGTGTTTTTTTTTAAGCACCTGATTAGAAGCTCTAATAGGCTTCAAAAAGGGGTGGACTCTGGTCGCAGAGCGTGCGCCCCGATCCCACCCAATTGTGTGACCATAGTGAATGAATTTTCAGTATTTTAACACAAAAGTTCCTTTAGTTCAACTCGAGGCAGGTAGGTGAGACCTGTTTCCCAACTGGCCAAAGCGCCAGGCGATCCTATTGGATGCCTGGCGTTTAGGAAGTCAAGACACGCGCTGGAGCACCACCTCCGCCACCGATGCTGCCGGCACAGGAGACACAGGACTCGGAGGAGACTGCCCCCAGCCCCGCACACAGCCACGGTCATAGGAGACAGCACCACAGCCCGGTAAGTGACGGAACTCCCACGGGGGGGGGTCCCTGGATGCTGTCAGTGTCTAGCCATCGTTTTTTTGGGGGGGCATCAAACAACCAACACCCCCCCCAAAAAACACATCAGCCGCCACTGACTGGCACTATAAACAGGCATTTAGGGTGCCATTTTCCAGCTCCCTGAATGCCTATCAATGGATAATATGGACAGATCTGTTTACAACTGAAAAACATTTGTGCGACAAAAATGAGTCTACATGGCAAGTCTGGGAGGAGTTAAAGCTTGTCAACTCTGTGCATTCAGGATTATGGTATGGTAACGCACTGTAAACGCACCTGTAGTGCTAACAGCACATTTATGATGCGTTTACGGCGCAATTGACAAGCATTTAGCAAATATCAGTGAGGTTGAGAAAAAACAAATCCTCCTTAATAAAAAAGCACTTGGAGGGCTCCTGGGTGTGGTTTTTAATATGCCTTAGGAGCATGGAGCTTCCTGATGGAACATTGAAAAAAAGCTTAGAAATGCTGAATTTAACTCAAGGGAGGAGGGAGGAGTCCGGATGACGTCATGCGCAATCACGATTAAACTGCATTCCGCATTGATGCGGAATTGCCAAAGGCTGCATCGTGATGCTTCGATGCGCCGATCATTTTCAACACCCCTACTGACCAGTGTTAATTTTGTAGACTAAAATATTTTCGTCAACCAAATTAATACTATTTTAGTCGACTTAAATACATCTAAAACTAAAACAATTGAGAAGACTAAAATACGACTAAAACTAAAATGGTATTTTAGTCAAAAGACTAAAATACGACTAAAACTAAAATGGCATTTTAGTCAAAAGACTAAAATACGACTAAAACTTAAATGGCATTTTATTAAAAAGACTACTACAACTAAAACTAAATTGAAATTTGACGTCAAAATTAACACTGTACTACCACATAAGAATATGTAGGGGGCATCTACTAAGCTGCTAAAATAAAAGAAAAAGGCTTTTCTTAATTTTTTTCCTAATATTTAATATTGGTAATATATTCAGGTAATATGTGCAATGGTATTACAGCCAATAGAGTTTACAGTTTTTTAATATTTTTATATTTTCAAGTTGTACTTCTGCGTGTCAAAAAGCAATATATTTGTTTGTTTATGAAACCTCGGTTTTATTGATAAAGACGTGATATATCGCAGCGGCTAAATCTGTGTCTGTAGTGCACGTTCAAAGCTTAATACCATAAATAGTAACATGTTATTAGATTTTTACTCCAGGAGTATATAATAGGTTAGGCATATCTAAAAAAAATGCTTAAATAATGCATTCAAATTTAACTAAACCATCTCTCAATAAATGGAAGAAGTGAGAAGAAAGGTATTATTGATAAAAGTGGGGGTTGGGGAGGAGAAATTGGGGGAGTAGGAGGGTGGGGGGGAGGGGAAGAATAGGGTAGGGGAAGTAAGCGAGTAACATATTATGGTGTGCCACAGGGATACAGACACTACAATTTAAGATATTTAAATCTCACCTATATATTGTAAATATTACAGAAATTAATCTGTTCATAATTATATTAACACATATCATAAATATTAGGTGATAATGAATAGGATTTGGGGGTGTGGAAGGGCAATAAGTAGGGTTAGGGGGAATGGAATATTAGCAATTGGAAGATATTGTCCCTCAGACAATCCACGTAATATAACACTAATCATTTAATCAATTAGTCATTTAATCACTTCACATGATATAGGAAGGTTGAGAATATAGGGATGGGAAAGGGAAGCCTCCCCTTTTTTTTCCACTCCATCATCCCTCCCCCTTCCTTACTTTACTAGAAGGGAATCTGTAAAATGTCTAGTTTCTTATTTAATTCATGAGCTTTGACACTGAAATAGATTAAATGGTGATATAAATGGGACCATGTATATAAAGATACGTAGAGGATGTGATATTGGTTTCAATTAGGTGGATCCTTTTCACTTAATTTTTTTATTTTTTAAAAAGGCAGAATTTTGAAACAGGAGCATATTTTTAGCCTTTTTTTTCTTTTATCTTTTATCTTTTTAAGATTGAAAATGGAAAAACCTATATTTAATTAAATAACAACAGTAGCTCCTGACCTCCCCTAATAGGGACCTTACTAAAAGTAAGACAGACTTGAGGTAAGTCAGATAGTTTGTAGTGAGTGTGTAGATTTGTATGCACTGTATATATTAAGTGGTATTGTTGAGTGTTTTTTTTTTCCCTCTTTGGGTACAGTGAAATTTTGTTCTTTTAATGCCAGAGGCCTTAACTCTCCCTCTAAAAGAACACAAATTTTAAAATTCATTTCATAAGCAAAAGATTGGTATCATTCTGTTTCAAGAAACACATTTCCGTTCAGATCACATCCCCAATATACATAATAAAAATTACTCAACATGGATCCATGACTCATTTCCATATTCTAAATCACGAGGAGTTTCTATTGCGATCCATAGAGACCTACCCCATCAAATTCTAAAAAAATGGAAGGGTAAAGATGGTAGGTCCATAATTTTGAAGATCTTACTATATGGAAAGACTTTTACCATTATTAACTTTTACTTGCCAAATTATGAGCAGGTTAAGAATGGAATAAAGGTCTTTGTGGACGCAATGGAAAAAGTAGAGGTAATGGTAATAATCGGAGGAGATTTTAATTTTAAAATGGACCCAAAAATAGATACAACAGCAATTCGTTCACATAGGAATAATAGCCAATTAAAAGAATTTAGGCATCTACTGGAAAAATATCAAATGGTGGACATCTGGAGGATTCAACATCAGAAGGAAAAAAAAATTTTCATATTACTCAAATATACACAATACATACCATAGAATAGACTATTTTTTTATTAGTCAAACAGGTCTGATGATGACGCCCTCCACCGATATTGGTAATTTTTTCTGGTCAGATCATGCTCCGATATATATGGAACTAGCGATAATTGAGTATAGGAAGCCACAAGGGTCATGAAGACTAAATGATAACTTGCTTAAAGATAAAAAATGTGAAATGGATATTCGACAAGCAGTAAAATAATTTTTGCAAATTCATGAGGTAGATGATACTTCAATTCCCATACAATGGGAAACATTGAAATGTGTACTGTGGGGATTGTTCATCAAACATGGTGCAAGATTAAAAAGGGAAAAAGAACATAAAATATCTCAATTATTGGGAAAAATTTCAAAATTAGAAAATGTACATCAACAAAATCTTAACCCAATGGATAAAATTTTGTTAAATGATAAGTGTATCAAACTGCAAACTCTGTTTGATGAGCAATCCTTGCGATTAAGGGATAAAAATAGAGCTCAGTTTTATCAATATGGGAATAAAACTGGAAAAATACCAGCCAGAATGTTAAAACAACAACAACCCCTAACATCTATAGTAAAAATCTTGAAAGCCTCTGAGGAAATGACATACGACCCTATAGAAATCTCTAAAACATTCCATACATACTATTCCAAGCTATATAATATAAAGACACAACAAGGAAGCAAGGAAAGGGAAAATAACCAGGGGAAATACGCCAATATATTAAACAAACAGCATTACCTACTCTCCCCAAGGAAACAGTGGAGGAATTGGAAAAAGAGATCTCAACGCTGCACTGGTCCTGGACAAAATCTCGGGCCCAGATGGATATACCCCCAGATTTTATAGGGTATTTCAAAAGATAATTACACCTATCCTAAGAAAAACATTTAACTCTATATCGGCTTCACAAGCTTTTGCACCACAAAGTTTAGAAGCTCATATTTCACTTATTCCTAAGCCAGAAAAGGACCGCATGTTATGTGGTAACTATTGGCCAATTTGCCTTACAAATATAGACATACGTCTGTATTCCAAAATGATCGCAAATAGACTAGCACCCATTGTACCTAAGCATATAAACCTCGATCAAGCTGGTTTTACAATGGGGAGAGAAACGAGGGATAATATAATGAAAACGTGTACATTGGTGGAATACGCCCAAAAGACCTCCATCCCAACATTTCTTTTGTAGGTAGATGCTGAGAAAGCATTTGACAAGGTGGGATGGCGGTTTTAGGAAGAAACTTAAACTCAACTAGGGATTGAACCTAAGATGCTTCAAAAGATCATGGCATTATATTGCAATCCCAGGGTGAAAATAAGAACAAATGGAATGCTCTCTGAGTTCGTAGAAATATTAAATGGCACCTGACAAGGATGTCTTTTGTCCCCAATGTTATATGTGATGGTGATGGAACATCTTACTACAGCAGTACGGAGAAATAGAGATATTCAAGGGATAAATGTTAAAGGAAAAGGATATTAAATGGCAGTATATGCGGACGATCTGTTGATATACGTCACTAATCCAATAGTAACGATACCAAATCTTATACAAGAATTTAAACGGTTTGGAAGAGTAAGTATTTTCCCTTTAAATGGCAAAAGGAGGCAGTTAAGTATTTGGGGATATACATCCCAAGAGACCTGAATATTTTACAGGAATTAAATTATTTGTTGATAACTCAAAAAACTATAAAATCACTCCAAAGAAATGGTAAAATAATTCACCCATGGATGGGAAGAATTAACATAGTGAAAATGGATATACTACCAAAATTATTATACATATTTCAAGCCATACCCCTAATTCCTCCCAAAAATTTAAAATGTAATGGCACAATTACGTAAAGCCATAGGAAGTTTTATTTGGGCCCAAAAAACACCACGAATAAAAAGTGAAATCTTAATTAGAACGAAAAAGAATGGAGGCCTTGCACTCCCCGATTTTACAGTATATTTACAAGCTGCATCCTTAATAAGGATATTAGATTGGTACCATAATGTAAAATATAAGCAATGGATAACCATAGAGGAAGATATTATAGGCCTACAACTTAAATCCCTCCCATGGATTAAACCTCAGGTTTGGCCTGAGAAAAAGGAATTAAAGATCTTTGTATCATCAACTTTAAAAATATGATATATAGCGGGGTCGTCAACCCCCGGGCCGTGGCCTTTCTGCAGCCGGGCCGTGGGTGCGGGCGGCCGGCATGAGACACCTGGGCGGGCGGCATGAAAGAGTTGGGTGGCCAGCATGAGAGAGCTGGGTGGATGGAAGAAGCGAGTGGGCCGGCAAGCAGAGATGACATCATCTCTCTCCGACTCCCGCATCACCGCTCTTCCGCCCTCACAGCCGGTGTTCTGTCAGCCTCAGTGTCGGAGGGGCAGCAGGGAGCAGAGAGATTACATAATCTCTCACTGCCCGCGCTGCATCACTGCTCTCCTGCGGCTTCTCGCTGTGAGAAAAATGAGCAAAGAGCTCTCCTGAGCAAAGAGCTAATCAGGAATGGCCGAGGGCGGAGCCAGAGAGTGACAGCCAAAGGTGTCCCAGAACCTCCCTCTGCTAGGTGAGACCAGCTGAAGTATGAGGAGGGAGACACCCTGCTACATCCAGAGGGGCGATCCCACAGAGATGTGACTTCATTAGTGACAGGTGAGCTGTGTGTGGGAGTACAGGTGGGGTGTGCTGGGACTTGTAGTTCACCCCCTCAGCTGTCTGCCTGACATACCACAAGGGGCGCTCCACTCACAGTGCTTGCTGAATGTCTATCAGTGATCACCATGAAAATGCCTGGCTGACCCTGGGGTCTGATCCTCCATGCCTGGGAGCAGCATGTAGCCAGTGACTGCACAGCTTCAGATCTACATGGGGGGGGTTCAGACCAGCATGGCAGCCAGGCACCTGGCATTTTCAGAATGAGCAATGGCAACCTCCATATTCCTCTCCATTCTACAGCCAGTACCGCTGCTGCTATTCTGAATGGGGCGAGGTGAAGACACATTCAGAACCCATCACTGCACAGAGGCCTGCCTCTGAGATAAATGGACCAGTGCTGCCACCAATGCAGTGATGGCAGGCAGCATGGCAAGTGACATGCCACATCTGGTGACAGGCAATCCGGCAGGTGGCATGGCAAGTGACATTCTGCATCTGGTGGAAGGCGACGTGGCAAGTGACACACTCAGGGCTCCCACTGATTCTGCATCATGGTGAGTTGAACTATTTCATTTATTACTACAATGTAATAATAGAAATAATGCACTTCAATCACCCTGACACCATATCAAGCATGGTGCCGTGATGATTGAAGCGCTAACACCAGCCATTGCCCTCGAAAAATCGTTTACCCCCCCCCGGTCCTTGGCACAATTTTCTTCCATGCAGCCGGTCCATGGCCAAAAAGTTTGGGGACCGCTGGAATACAGTAATGAAAAAGAGAGGACTTTCTACAATAATTGGGCCAATGAGCCCGTTGTTCTCCAATCCTGAAATCCCACCAGCATTAGTAGCTATAAATTTTATTAAATGGAACAGGCTGGAGAACATGAGGATAGTTCAGATCCTAGAAGAAGGCAAACTTCCACGATTGCTTGACATGGGACCTGAACATAAAAACAAATGGATGCAGCATTATCAATTAAGTGCATATATCGAATCAAAAATACAACCATTCTTGATTGACAGAACACTAACTAGCTTTGAACAACTGTTAGTAGAGGAACAAAGACCAACCCATAAATTGTCCATTATATATAAACTTTTATTACCCTCTGGACCCCTAAATGAATTAGCATGTATGAAAAAATGGGAAAATGAAATAGAGAGTTTGATTCCATTAACAGAATGGGACAAGGCATTTTCACTAACACATAAACTATCGGTAGTGGTTAAACATCAAGAAAGAAATGATAGAATCATGATAAGGTGGTACTGCAGTTCAGTGGACCTAAATAAAATAAATAAAGATAATACAGAGATTTGTTGGAGATGTCTTAAGGTAAGAGGAACAATGACCCATATCTGGTATGAGTGCCATATGATGAGGGATTTCTGGTATAAGATATTTTAAATATATCGGATGGTGTCAGGAATTGAGATACAACCAAATGTTAATATTTCGATACTATCCATAATACCAGGGTCATTGAAATCTATAAGGACAGATATTCTTCACCTTATGATAATAGCTGCCAGGACAATAATAGCCCAAAGATGGCGGAAAACAAAAAGTCCAACAACAGAGTAATGGGTTTGTGAAATAAACGAAATACAACATATGGAGGAACAGATAAGGAGAGAAGAGGATACAGGAAATCAAACGCCAAAAATATGGCAACAATAGAAAGAGTTTTGGTTCTCGACAAACATGATACAAGATTTATGAAGGAGAATGTACCATCCCATGGAGATGTGGGAGGGTTTTTTTGTGAGTTAGGGTTGGGAGATGAGAGGAATAGGAGATAACGTATGACGTTCTGTGTAGGTGACAAAGGAAAGATGGAATAATATAGAAAGGGAAGACAGATCCTTATATAGGGAATTATTGCCTTTTGTCAGGGACACAGGACATTATTTATAGTTACAAAGCAGGTATATGAATGCATATGTATTTGTATAAATTGTTTATAAAACTAATAAAAAGAGATTGAAAACATTTTTTTTAAACTAAACTCATTAGATTTTAGTCGACTTAAATGAACTAACTGGAGATTTTAGTCGATTAAAACTAAAAAAATTCAGATGACTAAAATACGACTAAAACTCAAAAAACTATAACTAAAACTAAATCAAAATTTGATGTCAAAATGAACACCATCAAATGTAAGTGCAAAATCGCTTTTAATCTTTATTTTTTGGTATTTTAATAAACATTATTACACTATCCTGGATCATTATTTTTTCTAGGTCTCGACTGCTGGTGAAAGAAAGAGTATTTGAAAGGACAGTGGCTGGTGTATACTTATAAGGCATCACATGTATGAATCATCATAATTGTGACTTGAGAACAGGTGATCCCCTAACATATCAAAGGCATATTTATTATGTATGGTTGGTAAGTGTACATTTTGTACACACAGTGGTGGAGCAATAACTGAAAGAGTTTCTAAGGCACTTTAATACCAGAAGGCACGGTGGTTGGAGTTTACAGCAAGGACTACTCTGTTTTATGGACTTTGTAGTGTTTTTTATTTTTAATATTTTTTTTCAATTTTTTTCATCATTCATTTTTACTGTATTGAAGCTTATATACAGTACATCATATATGCTATCATATTTGAAGAGATGAAAGTTGTGTGTTAGTGCCTTACTTTTTACCTATTTTTCTGTTTTGAGGTGGTGAATCCACTTAAAGGGGCAGCTTCACATATATTTTCTGTTGGAATTCAAGTTGGCGCCAATTTTCCTTGCCTTAGGTGCATTGGTTTGCATCAGTGTTGGTGTTAGAATTTTTTGCAAGTGTAAACTTAGTCATAGGGGTTGATGCACTCTGCAAGAGCAGTTGCTCCAGAGCTTAGTAAATGAGGTAACAATTCACTTTGCAAAGAATACCAGATTACATGCAAGGAACATAGAAAAAAACTGCATTTTTGCTTACACATGCTTGGATGATGGAAGTCAGCAGAACTTCTGCTCATATATATACTAAGCTGTGGAGCAACTGCTCTTGCAGTGTGCAACTGCACTTTTATTTGCCTTTAGTAAATCACCCCATAGAGCATGGTTCGGCCCTGCCCCTCTCTCCCTCCTCACTGGCTCCTGCTGCTGTGTCTCAGCCAATGAGGAAGGAGAGACCCAGGAGAGCTTCTGCTCTTGTGCACATCGCTGGATCGGGATCGGACGGCAGCCTTTTCTGTTGAAAAACAACAGACCTACTGGCTGGCTCACCAGGTGCACCAGGAAAAAAGCCTAAAAAAAGAAAACGAATGCAGCCACCATATCTAAGATCTGGTAAGCTGCAATTTAATGCATTTCTGTCTTCTGGGGGGTTTAAGACGTCTTTAAAGGTGTGCAAATTAGTCATAGAGTTATTGCTAAGTTAACCAGCACATGTTGACACTGGGCATCTAGACATCATGACCTCTGATCACGCTACTATTAGCTTAAACAAGCTTTAGTAGTGTTAATTGAGATCCAGCGCTGCTTGAAGCTTTCTAAAGCCTGTTAGAAAGCAATACAGCCATGGCCAAAAGTTTTGAGAATGACACAAATATTAATTTTCACAAAGTCTGCTGCCAAAGTTTTTATGATGGCAATTTGCATATACTTCAGAATGTTATGAAGAGTGATCAGATAAATTTCAATTAATTGCAAAATCCCTCTTTGCCATGAAAATTAACCTAATCCCATAAAAAAAAAAAAAAACATTTCCACTGCATTTGTGAAGAAGGCTTCAGGGTGCCCAAGAAAGTCCAGCAAGCGCCAGGACTGTCTCCTACAGTTGATTCAGCTGCGGGATCGGGGGAACCACCAGTGCAGAGCTTGCTCAGGAATGGCAGCAGGGAGGTGTAAGTACATCTGCACGCACAGTGAGGAGAAGACCTATGGAGGATGGCCTGTGTCAAGAAGGGCAGCAAAGAAGCCACTTCTCTCCAGGAAAAACATCAGGGACAGACTGATATTCTGCAAAAGGTACAGGGATTGGACTGCTGAGGACTGGGGTAAAGTCATTTTCTCTGATGAACCCCCTTTCCGATTGTTTGGGGCATCTGGAAAAAACCTTGTCCAGAGAAGAAAAGGTGAGCACTACCATCAGTCCTGTGTCATGCCAACAGTAAAGCATCCTGAGACCATTCATGTGTGGGGTTGCTTCTCAGCCAAGGGAGTGGGCTCACTCACAACTTTGCCTAAGAACACAGCCATGAATAAAGAATGGTAAAAAAACATCCTCCGAGAGTAACTTCTCCCAACCATCCACGAACAGTTTGGTGATGAACAATGCCTTTTCCAGCATGATGGAGCACCTTGCCATAAGGCAAAAGTGATTACTTAGTGGCTTGGGGAACAAAATATGGAAATTTTGGGTCCATGGCCAAGAAACTCTACAGACTTTAATCCCATTGAGAACTTGTGGTCAATCCTCAAGAGGCGGTGAACAACCCCCCCCCCCCCCCCCCACAAGCATTGATTATGCAAGAATGGGCTGCGATCAGTCAGGATGTGGCCCAGAAGTTGATTGACAGGATGCCAGGGCGAATTGAAAAAGAAGATTCAACACTGCAAATATTGACTCATTGCATAAACTTAATGTAATTGTCAATAAAAGCATTTTTACACTTATGTAATGATTGTAATTATACTTCAGTGTACCATAGTAACATCTGACAAAAAGATCTAAAAACACTGAAGCAGCAGACTTGTGAAGATTAATATTTGAGTAATTCTCAAAACTTTTGGCCATGACTGTACCTTAGTATGTGTTATATATACTGTGTAAAACAATAATTATTATAGCACATAACTTCTCAATAGAAAAAATATGGTTAAGAACTGAATCAGTGAAGAGCAGGACATTATAAGCTTGGGGTATATCAAGTTTCCCTAACCGACAGCCTGAAACCCACATGAGGCGCTCAGTTTCTTTAATGTGAGAATTTTACTCCTGGATACTAATTTGTCACCACCGGCAGAAAACCTAAAACCAGAACCATCTACTGCTGTCTTGACCTAAGATCCCTAAGATTCTTAAGAAACGATTAAAATGGCTAGATTCTGGAAAGAGTGGATTATCAAGGAAGAACTCTTTAGATGAGAAATGTGCAGGGGAGGTAAAGGACTGATATAATTGCTTTATGTCACGCTTTATGCTACTTTTTTTGCTGAGGATTGCCCATTTTTCTTTATATTATAAATCCTGACATGTAATGTTGTAACATCAAAGAGAAGTTTAACTAGAGACAGGGAAAAAAAAAAACACAGAAAAACGCACACCTCAAGGAAAGTTCCTTCTTCAGCATCTTTCTTTAAGATATGCCAGGTTGAGAGTAGTGTAAATTTTTGGCAAGATTTTGGGCAAAAATAGCGGAAAGTCCATAAAAACTGGTAAAAGATGTCTGCAAAACAGTTTGTTCTGAATTATTTTAAATGCAGTAAAAACAGTGGAAAAATTGTCCTTGCAAGACTGTCTGAAATTATAATTTGGAAAAGTTATCAGGTTTGTCTTTAGATAAAAAAAAAAAAAATCCTCAAACATCTCATTTATTCAGTGAGAGAATAGCTTCATCCAACAATGACCTATTTAAGACCTTGTTACTGCCTTTTTCTGACACTTGCTGTTTACAAGTTTAAATTAGTATTTTTGCTAGAAAATTAGTTACAACCCCCAAACATTATACATATTTTTTTTAGCAGAGACCCTAGAGATTAAAATGGTAGCTGGTGCAATATTTTATATCTTTGGAAAAAAGTACACTTTCATGAATAAAAAAAAACGAAAACAGTAAAGTTTGCCCAATTTTTTTGTATAATGGGAAAGATGATGTTACGCCGAGAAAATACATACCTAACACATCATGCTTAAAATTGCACATGCTTGTGGAATGGCGACAAACTGCGGTACCTCAAAATCTCCATAGGCGACACTTTAAAAATATTTTTAGGTTAAGTGTTTAAAGTTACAGAGAAGTTGCTAGAATTATTGTTCTCACTTTACCAATCGTGGTGATACCTCACATGTGTGATTTGAACACCGTTTACATATGTGGGCGTGACTTATGTATGCGTTCGCTTCTGCGTGCGAGCTCGAAGGGATGGGGCGCTTTAAAAAATGTTCTTTTTTCTTATTTTATTTTTTCTTTTCTTTTTCCGACACATTCCACAAAGACAAAACTGGACAAAATTATTGGCACCTTCTCAAAAATGTAAAAAATAATTGAATTCCAAGTTTGTGATGCTCCTATAATTTGTAATTAAACTCACCTGTATCAATTACTAGGTGCTGACAATAAAGAAATCACACCGGCAACCAGTTAAAATGGTGAAAAATTCACTCAACCTTCCATACAGCACACTGAGAAAAGAAAGAGCAGCCAAGAACTGTCTGAGGATTTGAGAACAAAAACTATGGGAAAACATGGACAATCTCAAGGTTACAAGTCCATCTCCAGAAATCTTAAAATGATACTAAAGTCTCCCTTTCTTCCAAAAAAAATAACAACCATGTTATACTTACCTGCTCTGTGCAATGGATCTGCACAGAGCAGCCTGGATCCTCCTCTTCTCAGGTCCCTCTTTTGGCTCTCCCGGCCCTCCCTCCCTTTGAATCCCCCCACAGCAAGCAGCTTGTTATGGGGGCACCCGAGCCGAGTCACAGTTCCGTATTTCTATTCAGACACGGAGCAGCGGTTCGGTCCTGCCCCTCTCTCCTAATTGGCTAACTGGCTTTGATTGACAGCAGCAGGAGCCAATGGTGCCACCGCTGTGTCTCAGCCAATGAGTAGGGAAGTCCTGGATGGCCGAGGCAGTCGTGGACATCACTGGATCGAGAGGGGGCTCAGGTAAGTATTAAGGGGGCTGAGGGGGGCTGCTACACATAGAAGGATTTTTATCTTAATGCATAGAATGCATTAAGATAAAAAAAACCTTCTGACTTTACAACCCATTTATTGTTCCCGTGTCCACTGTGCGTAACATTGTCAAGAAGTTTACAGCCCATGGCAATATAGCTAATGTCCCTGGACGTGAACGAAAGAGACAAATTGATCAAAGAGTTTGCCAAAACTTACATGAGAAAGCCATTTGGGAGAATGTGCTGTGGACAGACTAAACAAATGTACATCTTTTTGGCAAAGCCCATCATTGTACTGTTTTCAGAAAATGAAATGAGGCCTGTAACTGCTTGCTGACCAGTTATACTGTGGCAGGTTGACTCGGCTACGCAAACCGCCATACCGGTACGGCGGTCCCTTTAATGGTTATAGCTGGCACGCACGCCTGTGGCGCCTCACTGGAGCAGATGCGCGTGACCACCAGCAACACCCGATCGCTCCACAGAGAGCCAGAATGAGGGTCTGTCAATGTAAACAAACAGGTCCCCGTTCTGTCAGGGGAGTAGAGCGAGATCATCTGTACCTAGTGATCAGGAACAGCGATCTCTCTGTATTCCCTGTGAGTCCCCTCCCCCCACAGTTAGAAACATCTCCCTAGGAAACACTTAACCCCTTGATCGCCCCCTAGTGTTAACCCCTTCCCTGCCAATGTCATTTATACAGTGATCAGTGGCTATTTTTAGTTCTGATCACTGTAATATTGTCACTGGTCCCAAAAAAGTGTCAAAAGTGTCCGATCTGTCCGCCGCAATGTCGCAGTCCTGGCCACTCCCCTACACATGAGGACACAGGGCTAATCACGTGTCTTCCTCAGGGGGATCCCCTGAGGAAGACATGTGATTAGCCCTATGTTGTCACATGTAGGGGAGGGGCCAGGACGGTGGAGGAGACAGTTTCATGCTTGTTTGAGCAGACTACTGGCACATATAGAAATGGAAGCTACCTGGAAGAGGATTTTTGCTACTTTAAGCATTGTATAGTTAGGTGCGCTGGTAGCACCACTAAAATGTGAGTACCCTGATGTTCTTTTTTCTAATCAAACTTACAAACGATAATACACTATCCAGCCTCTTTCTTATTTTAACATTGAGGATATTCTCTGTGGATGTAACCGTGGGATCCTGCTGAAAACTTCTTAACACACACTGCTTAAGGTGAGCGCAGTCACACGGTTGGGGGGGGGGGGGGATGGGGGCATGTGTGCAAAGTCACCTTCTTATTGAACAGGATTTTTCTTCACAAGAGTCACTTTATGGAGTATTATTGCACATATGCACTTTAATATCTGAGGATTTGAAGATTACTGAGGACATTGTTTTTTTGGACACATTTTATTCAAATGGAAGGATTTTTTTCACTGTGAACTATATTTTATATTCACTTTTTGTATACTTAGTATTGATGTTATTGTAAGGACGGAGGGTTTTTTCACTGTGAACTTGCTTGATTTTCACTGTCAACGTGCTTGATTTACAAATTTTCGTTGCACCATATTTTACATTTATTTTTCTTTTTGTATACTTAGTATTGATGTTATTGTAATAGTACTTTTTTATCATTAAGGCTATTATCGCACAGCGCTGCTTTTTCTTTGCTATTTTTAATCTATATACGCTTATTGTAAAAAAAAAAAAAATTACCAAAAATATGTAGAAGAATACATATTGGCCTAAACTGATGAAGAAATTATTTTTATTATTATTATTTTGGATATTTATTATAGCAAAAAGTAAAAAAAATTTTTTTTTTTTTTTCGAAATTGCCGGTCTTTGTTGGTTTATAGCGCTCAATAATAAAAACCGCAGAGGTGATAAAATACCACCAAAAGAAAGCTCTATTTGTGGGAAAAAAGGGACCTCAATTTGGTTTGGGTACAGCGTTATACGACCGCGCAGTTATAAGTTAAATCGACGCAGTGCCATATTGCAAAAAAATGGCCTGGTCATTAAGGGGGTAAATCTTTCTGGGGTTGAAGTGGTTAAAGAAAATGATACAGTACCCACAATCAAACATGGTGGAGGTTCACTGATGTTTTGGAGTTGCTTTGCTGCTTCAGTCACTGGAAGTCTTGACCACGTGCATGGCATTATGAAATCTGAAGACTACCAAAGAATTCTGAGGTGCAATGCAGGGCCCAGTGTCAGAAAGTTGGGTGTCCATCAGAACTCATGGGTCTTACAGCAGGACAAAGTCAAAAAGCACCCAGAAATGGATTAAGACAAAGTGCTGGAGAATACTGAACTGGCCAGCAATAATTCCGGAATCTAAATCCCATAGAGCAGTGTTTCTCAACTCCAGTCCTCAAGGCGCCCCAACAGGTCATGCTTTCAGGATTTCCCTCAGATGAAACAGCTGTGGTAATTACTAAGGCAGTAAAACTGATACAATCACCTGTGCAAATAATGGAAAGGATGAAAACATGACCTGTTGGGGCACCTTGAGGACTGGAGTTGAGAAACACTGCCATAGAGCACCTATGGAGAGATCTTAAAACAGCAGTTGGGAAAAGGAACCCTTCCAATCTGAGAGACCTGGAGCAGTTGCTGAAAGAAGAGTGGTCCATAATTCCAGTAGAGAGGTGTAAGAAACTCATTGATGGTTACGAGAAGCGATTGATTTCAGTTATTTTTTCCAAGTGGCGTGCTACGAAATATTAGATTGAGGGTGCCAAAAAAATTTTCGTCCAGTCCATTTTTGAATTTTCACGTGGAATGTGTCAGATTTGGCTTTTTGTTTCTCCACTTTTTTTTTTGTGCCATACCAATACAAACAAAAGAAACAAACATGAGAATGCCTAAACATTTGTAATTGCAACAATTTTCTGGGAGAAGTGATGCTCTGCTGTATACAAACAAAGATCCAGCAGTTTAAGGACACTTTCAATATTATTATAGTATTTTAACACATTTGCAGTATTTCAGCTCATTTGTCCACTAGCACATTTTAAAAGTGCCGTGTTTGGCAAACTGCAGACTTTTATTTTATTTTCCCCATTTTTTTCCTTGCACCAGTCCACACATGTGCCATACATGTGTTTTAAATCAAATCACATATACTCCTCCTCTGAGGTTGACTACAAAATCTGTTTGGAAATATAGCTGAAATTTACCTCAAACACAAATTTAAGTACAAAATGCAAATTTTTAAAGTAATTCAAAGGAAAATTCTCACAGCAAAAATTGGCAGTAAACCAATTTAACATTACAAATAAATATATAATCTTTTTCCAATCTTTTCCCATATGACTGCAGTAATACCTCTAGTGAAAGTTATAACAATCAGTTATCAGCTGCTGAGAAATTGGCAGTCCATAGGTATTTTGGCTTTATCTACACAGCTTCCTTCAATGCAAAAAAGAAGACTACAAAAAGGGGTTGTTGAGGGATGAAAACTGCTGTGAGAGTGGAACACTTCTGTGATTTTTATTAAATCACAAAAAAAGAAAACCAGATTTTAAATATTTTTTGTTTGCTCAAATATGAATGTGCTGTTGCTTTGAGTCTAAAGTCACACTTCTAGATTTGAGACCCTAAAGTGGTTCTAAAGTGGTTACTAACAACTATTTACAAAGTCATCCACAATTCAGCCCCCAGCTACATCACTAGCCTAGTCTCAAAATACCAACCTAATCGTTCTGTTCACTCCTCACAAGACCTCCTGCTCTCTAGCTCCCTCATCGCCTCCTCCTTTGCTCGCCTCCAGGACTTTTTCAGAGCTTCTCCAATCCTATGGAACTCCTTACTTTAACCTATCCGATTATCTCCTACTCTATTAGCTTTTAGATGATCCCTGAAAACCCTCCTCTTCAGAGAAGCCTATCCTACCCACACCTAACAACTGTACTTTAATTTTCTCCATCAGCTCATCCCTCACAGTTATTACCTTTTGTTTCACTTGACCCTCCCTTCTAGATTGTAAGCTCTAACGAGCAGGACCCTCTGATTCCTCCTTTATTTAATTATAATGTAACTGCACTGTCTGCCCTCATGTTGTAAAGTGCTGCGCAAACTGTTGGTGCTATATAAATCCTGTATAATAATAATAATAATAAAAATTAAACCTAAACATTTTTTTACCTTAATGCATTTTCTAAACTAACGTAAAAAATGTTTAGGAAGCAGTGTTGCCTCCTCATCCCCCCTATATGTACTTCTGTAGCGGCTCTTTCTTCTCTTCCTGCTCTCATAGGCTTTGCCAAGGCAGCAGGAGCCATTGGCTTCCGCTGCTGTCAGTCAAATCTTGTGACGAGGGAGCCGGGCCGACCCGCTTTGTCTGTGTCTATGGATGCAGGCAGCGCGGCTTGACATCAAACCCTCACGAGTGCCCCCATAGCAAGCGGCTTGTTATGGGGGCACTCAGAAGGGAGGAGGAGCCAGAAGCGTTGCGAGGGGGACCCGAGAAGATGAGCTTTGGGATTGCTCTGTGCAATTCTGATGCACATAGCAGGTAAGTATAGCATGTTTGTTATTTAACCACTTAATGCCCAAGGACATCAAACCCCCCCTTCCTCCGCAATCTGGTGCTTCTCCGGGCTCTCCCGTGCCATCGGGGACCCGTAGAAAGAATCGGCCGCCGCCGGATGACAAGTACAGAGATTTCTGGTGACTAGATGGTCACCGGTCATCTCTATGACTGTCGGAGGCCCGGGTGCGACGTTATGACTTTACGTCCGGGCCGCATCTCTCCATAAAGAGGACCTGTCACGAATGATTCCTATTACAAGGCATGTTTACATGCCTTGTAATAGGAATAAAAGTGATCAAAAAAAAATGTTGTAAAAGAAAGTTAAAAAAAAAGTAAAATAAAAATAAAATAAAAAATAATTTAAAACGCCCCTGCCCCTGGTAGCTTGCGCTCAGAAATGAACGCACACGCTAGTCCCGCCCACATATGTAAACACCGTTCAAACCACACATGTGAGGTATCGCTGCGTGAGTTAGAGCGCAAGCAACAATTCTAGCACTAGACCTCCTCTGTAACTCTAAACATGTAACCTGTAAAAAAATGTAAAGCGTTGCCTATGGAGATTTTTAAGTACTAAAGTTTGGCGTCATTCCATGAGTGTGCGCAATTTTAAAGCGTGACATGTTGGGTATCTATTTACTTGGTGTAACATCATCTTTCACATTATGTAAACAAAATGGGCTAACCTTACTGTTTTGTTATTTTTTAAATCATGAAACTTTTTTTTTCCAAAAAAAAAGATGTTTGAAAAATTGTTGCGCAAATACCGTGCGAGATAAAAAGTTGCAATGACCGCCATTTTATTCCCTAGGGTGTCTGCAAAAAATATATATATAATGTTTGGGAGTTCTGAGTAATTTTCCAACAAAAAAAATATGATTTTTACATGCAGGAGAGTGCCAGAATAGGCCCGGTATGGAAGTGGTTAAAAAAAAAAAGAATTTACAATTACTTTAACTCTAGATTCACACCTTTGCATTTTTTCCCTGATGGATTTTTCATTAAAAACAATGAAAATGTATCAAACCGCCTGTTAAGGCACACATCGATGCACATTAATGTGTGCTGATATGTGTTATGGTGTGTGTTCATGTGCAATGTAAAGTGTGTTAAAACATAAAAACAACGCGCATTAGAGAACACATGGAAAACGCATCATGCACAAAACACGATCAAATGCAAAGGTGTTAATAGCACCTAAAGGAAATCTGTACAGAGGCAAACATATAGCCCGCTACTGCTGATCACCTGAAAATGATTGATACATGGCTGTCTATAGATTCCATACTTTCTGAGACACTGAGCCAGAAGAAACATAAGTGTAGATAAGGAGGATCCGTCCTTAAATGTACCAATATACATATACAGCATAGATTATCTCACAAAAGTGAGTACACCCCTCACATTTTGTAAATATATTTATTATATCTTTTCATGTGACAACACTGAAGAAATGACACTTTACCACAATGTAAAGTAGTGAGTGTACAGCTTGTATAACAGTGTAAATTTTCTGTCCCCTCAAAATAACTCAACACACAGCCATTAATGTCTAAACCGCTGGCAACAATAGTGAGTACACCCCTAAGTGAAAATGGCCAAATTGGGCCCATTTAGCCATTTTCCCTCCTCGATGTCATGTGACTCTTATGCCCCGTACACACGGTCGGATTTTCCGATGGAAAATGTCCGATCGGAGCATGTTGTCGGAAATTCCGACCGTGTGTGGGCTCCATCGGACATTTTCCATCGGATTTTCCGACACACAAAGTTGGAGAGCAGGAGATAAAATTTTCCGACAACAAAATCCGTTATCGGAAATTCCTATCGTGTGTACACAAATTCGACGGACAAAGTGCCACGCATGCTCAGAATAAATAAAGAGATGAAAGCTATTGGCCACTGCCCCGTTTATAGTCCCGACGTACGTGTTTTACGTCACCGCGTATAGAACGATCGGATTTTCCGACAACTTTGTGTGACCGTGTGTATGCAAGACAAGTTTGAGCCAACATCCGTCAGAAAAAATCCTAGGATTTTGTTGTCGGAATGTCCGAACAAAGTCCAACCGTGTGTACGGGGCATTAGTGTTACAAGGTCTCAGGTGTGAATGCGGAGTAGGTGTGTTAAATTTTGTGTTATCGCTCTTACTCTCTCATACTGGTCACTGGAAGTTCAACATGGCACCTCATGGCAAAGAATTGTTGCTTTACATAAAGATGGCTTAGGCTGTAAGAAGATTGCCAAGATCCTTTAACAGAGGTGCAGCACGGTGGCCATGACCATACAGCGGTTTACCAGGACAGGTTCCAGTCAGAACAGGCCTTGCCATGATTGACCAAAGAAGTTGAGTGCATGTGCTCAGCGTCATATCCAGAGGTTTTCTTTGGGAAACAGATGTATGAGTGCTGCAAGCATTGCTGCAGAGGTTGAAGGGGTGGGGGGGTCCGCCTGTCAGTGCTCAGACCATACACTGTACATTAACGGCCAAGAAGAAATGGGGGCATTGCACTATATTGTCAAAAGCATTGGGACATCTACCTTTACACGCACATGAACTTTAATGGAATTACAGTCTTAGTCCGTAGGGTTCAATATTGAGTTGGCTCATCCTTTGCAGCTATAACAGCTTTAACTCTTCTGGGAAAGCTGTCCACATGGTTAGGAGTGTGTCTATGGGAATGTTTGACCATTCTTCCAGAAGCGCATTTGTGAGCTCAGGCACTGATGTTGGACGAGCAGATCTGGCTCACAGTCTCTGCTCTAATTCATCCCAAAGGTGTTCTATCGGGTTGAGGTCAAGACTCTGTGCAGACCAGTCCAGTTCCTCCATCCCAAACTCGCTCATCCACACTATATTGCCAAAAGTATTGGGCCACTCCTCTAAATCATTTGGTGGAGGGGGAATTATGGTGTGAGGTTGTTTTTCAGGGGTTGGGCTTGGCCTCTTAGTTCCAGGGAAGGGAACTTGGCTCCTTCCTGTTCCAACATGACTGCGCACCAGTGCACAAAGCAAGGTCCATAAAGATATGGATGAGCGAGTTTGGGGTTGATAGAGAATGGTCAAACATTCCCATAGACATACTTCTAAACATTCCCAGAAGAATTGAAGCTGTTATAGCTGCAAAGGGTGAGCCAACTCAATATTAAACCCTACGAACTAAAACTGGGATGCCATTAAAATTCATGTGCGTGTAAAGGCAGGTGTTCCAATACTTTTGACATAATAGTATATATACTGGTGTATATATATATATATATATATATATATATATATATATATATATATATACAGTATCTCACAATAGTGAGTACACCGCTAACATTTTTGAAAATATTTTATTATACCTTTTCACGTGACATTACTGCAGAAATTACACTTTGCTACAATGTAAAGTAGTGTACAGATTGTATAACAGAGTAAATTTGCTGTCCCCTCAAAATAACTCAACACACAGCCATTAATGTCTAAACCGCTGGCAACAAAAGTGAGTACACCCCTAAGTGAAAATGTCCAAATTGGGCCCAAGTAGATATTTTCCCTCCCCAGTGTCATGTGACTCATTAGTGATATAAGGTCTCCGGTGTGAATGGGGAGCAGGTGTGTTAAATTTGGTGTTATTGCTCTCTCTCTCTCATACTGGTCACTGGGAGTTCAACATGGCCCCTCATGGCAAAGAACTCTCTGAGGATCTGGAAAAAAGAATTGTTGCTTTACATAAAGATGGCCTAAGCTATAAGAAGATTGCCAAGACCCTGAAACTGAGCTGCAGCACGGTGGCCAAGACCATACAGCGGTTTAACAGGACAGGTTCCACTCAGAACAGGCCTCGCCATGGTCGACCAAAGAAGTTGAGTGCACATGCTCAGTGTCGTATCCAGAGGTTGTCTTTGGGAAATAGACGTATGCGTGCTGCCAGCATTGTTGCAGAGGTTGAATGGGTGGGGGGTCAGCCTGTCAGTGCTCAGACCATTCGCCACACACTGCATCATATTGGTCTGCATGGCTGTTGTCCCAAAAGGAAGTCTATTCTAAGGATGAAGCACAAGAAAGCCCGCAAACAGTTTGCTGAAGACAAGCAGACTAAGGACATGGATTACTGGAAACATGTCCTGTGGTCTGATGAGGCCAAGATAAACTTATGTGGTTCAGATAGTGTCAAGCGTGTGTGGCAACAACCAGGTGAGGAGTACAAAGTGTGTGTCTTGCCTACAGTCAAGCATGGTGGTGGGAGCGTCATGGTCTGGGGCTGCATGAGTGCTGCCAGCACTGGGGAGCTACAGTTCATTGAGGGAACCATGAATGCCAACATGTACTGTGACATACTGAAGCTGAGCATGATCCCCTCCCTTCAGAGACTGGGCCGCAAGGCAGTATTCCAACATGATAACGACCCCAAACACACCTTCAAGATGACCATTGCCTTGCTAAAGAAGCTGAGGGTAAAGGTGATGGACTGGCCAAGCATGTCTCCAGACCTAAATCCTATTGAGGATCTGTGGGGCATCCTCAAATGGAAGGTGGAGGAGGTCAAGGTCTCTAACATCCACCAGCTCTGTGATGTCGTCATGGAGGTGTGGAAGAGGACTCCAGTGACAACCTGTGAAGCTCTGGTGAACTCCATGCCCAAAAAGGTTAAATTAGTGCTGGAAAATAATGGTTACCACACAAAATATTGACACTTTGGGCCCAGTTTGGACATTTTCACGTAAGGGTGTACTTACTTTTGTGGCCAGCGGTTTAGACGTTAATGGCTGTGTGTTGAGTTACATTGAGGGGACAGCAAATTTATACTGTTATACAAGATGTACACTCACTACTTTACATTGTAGCAAAGTGTAATTTCTTCAGTGTTGTCACAAAAAAGAAGAAAAAAAAGTAGAAAAAAGGAAGGGTCAAAATGGCCCTAGATCGGACTTTAGAGGCAAGGTGGACAATAGTATAATAAAAATATATTTTATTGATAATAATTAATTGCATGCGGGTGGTAGATGTTTCCTTGGGGGGGGTATACCATACCACATCCATGGCTGCTTTGAGAGGCCTTTGGACTTTTTGCAGCCCTATTCATATCTGCTAGTTGCAGGGGAGGCTGTTGTTCATATTGAGAAGGACATACCCATGTTTTTGGTGAATATATACCACTTTATACCCCATTTTCCCTCTTCTCCCCCTTTATCATCTGTAAATGATATTATTGCAATATCTTTGCACAGAGTGACAGTTTTGAGCTACTTACCATACGGTCATGATACCTTATCTACATGGTGATGTTTGACACTTATTGGGGAGATTTCCATCTGCGGATATTTTTATGTTGACAAAATAGTGAGACCTGTTCCGTCCAACAACCCCTGGGTGTGTCCTGACAAAGCACAGGGGCTCACTGCTGTCTATATGGTGTTAACATTTTGTTCACGCCATACACTTATGTCTATTGTGTGTTAAATGTTTTTTTTTTTTTTGATACTTGCTCTGTTTGCGATTAATTGTTAGTATAATAAAAATATATTTTATTGATATCATCCACCTTGCCTCTAAAGTTCGATCTAGGGCCATTTTGGCCCTTCCTTTTTTCTAATATTTATCTCTTAATACGGATGTGGCTTTAGGAGTGTTCTTCTAATTCTTATGCCGCGTACACATGAGCGGACTTTACGGCAGACTTGGTCCGGCGGACCGGAGTCCATCGGACAATTCGATCTTGTGTGGGCTCCAGCTGACTTTTTTTTCCCCAAAAGTTCGACGGACCTAGAAATAAAACATGTTTCAAATCTTTCCGACGGACTCGAGTCCGGTCGAAAAGTCCACTCGTCTGTATGCTAGTCCGATGGACAAAAACCGACACTAGGGCAGCTATTGGCTACTGGCCATGAACTTCCTTGTTTTAATCCGGTCGTACGTCATCACGTACAAATCCGTCAGACTTTGGTTGATCGTGTGTAGGCAAGTCCGTTCATTCGGAAAGTCCATTGAAAAGTCCGCAGGACCAAGTCTGCCGTAAAGTCCGCTCGTGTGTACACGGCATTACTGATCACAAAGTCTGACCCTTTTGGTCAATGAAAGTAGTCTATCCTTATGTATTTTTCATTACCTGCTCAGTTGAAATGGCCAGGTTTTGTGAAAGATTTGCTTCATTTTGAAAGGAAGAATACATTGATCCACTAAAGAAACATCAAGACAAGAAATACAGTGGGAGTGTTACAGTTTTCTCAATATTCTCCTCTTTCTTGGTGCTTAAGGCCTCTCTATAGTAAATGAGAACATTGTTCTGAGATAACAAAATAAGGACGATATCACACAACAGAAGGCATGTGGTCCCAGAACTTTGAAAACTGATGATCCTAGAAAAATCGTTTTTGGAGTTAAAATTTACTCTGGTGACTAAAACAAAAAGATAATTTTTGTTTTTTTGGGCAGAGCGCTCCTTTAATTTAACTTGGTCAACTGCAGTGGATATATTACTCTACAGCTACATTACAAGTATAGCGAGAGATAAAGGGTTAAAGAGACATCTGTTGTCTCTTTTTATTTTTAGATCAGTGCAGAATGGTTTCACTACAGTATAGTTGGAAACATATGTTAAATCCAAGCAGCTTTGTCCCTGTGACTGTGTAAAAAGGAGAATGATATATCTTGGAGGTGACACTACTTTAGCCGTTTTTGCAATACAAAGCTGACTTGGAACAGACTCCACTTACTACATTTGTGTAAATAAAAATCTACCTTTAAGCAAAACATGACACAGCCAAATCACAGCTTTCCCTTGTAATCACAGAGCTCAAGACACACAATGGCAGGCTTCAATGTAAAATACAGTTTTTCCTCTGTATTCGTTTTGCAGTTTCAGCTCTTTAAGTCATTTTGCATACAGTCTATAAGGAAATCTCCAGCAAAGAGGAGCAGAGAGAGCCAACACAAAATGCTGCCAGTGCTGACCAAGAGTATTTTATGTATTTATTTTACATTTTACTCCCTTTAAATGGTCATTACTTTTTGTGTACGTAAAGCCTATACTTTTATTTTACTTTTGGATATAATGAGGAACTGATAAAACCTGTGTACAGTTTTATTGATGTTTAGGGAGGTTCACTATGGCTTATTGTCCTGGTGACTAATGTAAAAAGTGAAGGGTGATATATAATTTTAGAAGGGTCACAGAAACAGGCAGTAAGAAGAAATCTTGGGAGACTCTGAAAATGATAGTGTTAGGACCGCAGTGCACAGAGAAGCCTTAACGAAGGTACTGTGACTTACGCATACGCATTTGAAAATGTGTGTTTTTATGTGAATTGTTAGACAAGTTCAATTTGTTTTGTTTTCTTGCAAGCTAGCTGGTAAGTGCCCTTCCATGTGCACCTTACTACAAATGCTAGTTATAGGTTGGGGTTGTTGATACTTTTTTGTACAGTTGGTAGTACTGGGTGCATGGACGCACTTGATGCCTTCAGCTGCTATTACGCTCTTGCTGGGCGTTCCATGCGTCCCTGTGCCTTTAAGGAGGGATGGGCTCCCTCCAGGAAAACCTGCCCTTAAAGTGGTTGTTAAGTCACTCTAACATCTTCATACTATCCTCTCTGTCTCTTAATCCTGTGCACCCCTGTGTGTGTGATTTATTTAAAAAGAAAAGCAGATTATACCTCATTTCAGAGTGCCGACCGGCGCTCACCTGACCACCCGGCTCTTTCCCCTCCCCATCTGATAGATGCAGCGGGCAGGGCCGAGATTCCCCTGCTGACGTCAGCTGGAAGGGGAGGAGGAGAGAGCCGGCCGGTTACATGAGAGTCAATAGGCGCTTTGAAATGAGGTATAATCAGCTTTTTTTTTTCATAAATCACACACACAGGGTGAATCAGGATTAAGAGACAGAGAGGATAGTATAATGCCTTGTACACACGATCGGAAATTCGGCCAGTAAAAGACCGATGAGAGCTTTTGGTCGGAAAATGTGACCGTGTGTATGCTCCATCGGACTTTTGCTGGCAGAATTCCCGCCAGCAAAAGATTGAGAGCAGGTTCTCAGTTTTTTGGTCGGAAAAAGTTCCTATCCGAAAATGCGATTGTCTGTACAAATTCCGACGCGCAAAATTCCTATGCATGCTCGGAAACAATTTGATGCATGCTCAGAAGCATTGAACTTCATTTTCTCGGCTCGTCACCGCGTTCTTGACGGTTGAAAGTTCAGAGAACTTTTGTGTGACTGTGTGTATGCAAGGCAAGCTTCAGCGGAATTCCCTCGGAAAATCCGCTCGTGTGTACGCCGCATAAGAATGTACATGTTATTTGAGAAGCAGGAGGGGCGAGATGACAGGCAGGGAGGGAGAGAGCAGAGAGCAGGGCTGTGGATGACGGAGGCACATAAACTGACCATGGTGTCAGGGCTCAACAGCCATGATACACCGTGGTCAATTTACAGAGGGGAGGGCAAAAACTGGCAGGATCAGCCAGGTATTTCAGGTGATATAGGGGGCCAATTTACAAAACACAAGTACTGTGCTGTATAACATGCTTTAAAGGGACAGGATCCATTTTTTTTTTAGGTTAACAAACGCTTTAATCTTTCCACCGCTATATATGCTCCAACTTGGGAGACTCTGAAAATGATAGAGTTAGGACCGTAGTACACAGAGGTGCCTTGACGTGGGCACTGCAGCTTACACATATATTTGCAAATGTGTGTAAACAAAACCCTGTTTTTAACAAGGTACTCTTCAGTGAATACTGGCTAAGAGGAGATTTCCTCTTATTTCCTGTTGTGTCCATAGGACAGGGAGCGAAGGAAAATCTCCCTGCCCGGACACAAAAACCTGACAAGCATCTTAAGGGGATTGTAAGGCCAGAAGGTTTTTTATCTTAATGCATTATGCATTAAGATAAAAAGCCTTCTGTGTGCAGCAGCCCCCCTCAGCCCCCCTAACACTTACCTGAGGTCCCTCTCTGTCCATTGATGTCCATGAGTCTCTCAGCCATCTGAGATTCTCCCTCTTGATTGGCTGAGACACAACAGAGAGGGGCGGGGCTGGGTCAGTGCTCCGTGTCTGAATGGACACAGGGAGCTGTGGCTCGGTTCAGGTGCCCCCATAGCAAGCTGCTTGCTGTGGGGGCACTGTACAGGAAGGAGGGGCCAGGATCACAGAAACAGGACCCAAGAAGTGGAGGATCTGGGCTGCTCTGTGCAAATCCACTGCACAAAGGAGGTAAATATAAAATGTTTGTTATCTTTATAGGGAAAAAAACTAGGGTTGTCTCGATAACACTTTTTGAAGACCGAGTTCAAGTACCAATACTTTTTTCAAGTACTCGCCGATACCAATTACCGATACTTTTTTTTTTATGTCATGTGACAGTGGCACTAATATGCAGCACTGATGGGCACTGATGGGCACTGATGAGGCCATCATCAATGATGATCCCATGTGTAAGTATTTTTTTTTTTCAATTAATTTCTTTTATTATTTTTTACAATTTATATATACATATATTTTTTTTTCCAATGCTCTCTTTTTTTGAGGGGGGGGGGGGGGGTCGGAGAGGGGGGAGTAGACAGTCAGTGTCAGTGTTTTTTTTATTTTTATTTTTCATTATTTTTACAATTTTACTTTAAAATATTTATTTCAATGTTTCTTTTTAATTTTTTTATTCAACTCTGTTGGGGGGTAGGGGTGCTTTGGTGAGATGTCTGACATCTCCTCTTTGAGACATAGAAAGGGACTGAGGATAGAGATTCCCCAGTCCCTTTCTCAGCAGCCTCAGCTGCACTGAAGATGAATGGACAGGGCACAGAGGCTCCTCTCCAGTCATAAACTGAAGCATCGTAAAAACAGATTACTATGCTCAGTTATGAATGCACAGAGTCAGTACTCACTGACTCTGTGCATTCAGAAAAGGAGGGAGGTGGTAAATGACAGATTTACCGGCTCCTTCCACCACTCTCCATCGGAGGAGGACTGGGGGGGGGAAGCACACGGAGGGGGAACGGAGGAGGACAGGGGGGACCGGAGGAACCCACGGAGCAACACAGAGGAGGACCCAGAGTGGAGCTGGAGGAGGATACAAGGGACACTCAGGAACAATCGGTGCAGAGGCGGGGAAGCTATAATCACCGATCTCTTTGTGTGGCTTTCAATAAAGCAGCTGAAAGCCGTGGAGGGGAGCGGAGGAGAAGCGGCTGTCAGCTGCTTCATTGAAAGCCACACAGGGAGATCGGCAATTATAACTTCCCCTGCTGCCGCACCGATCAAGTACTCCAGCAAATGCTCGGTATCGGCACCGATACTAGTATTGGTATCGGGACAACCCTAAGAAAAAAGGACACTTTACAATAATTTTAAACATCCCCTAGTCTATCCAAAAGGTTAAAAAAAAAAAATCTAATGCTAATAAAATAAAATGCTAATCTTTCTCCCAAATAAGTCAAAGGGTTGCCAGGCCTCTCCACCTAGTCCTTACCTTTCGCATCCTCACTCTCCCACCCTCTTTTTTCTCCCCCCCTCCATCAATCCCAACCACTCCTTACTACATGTGTTTGTGACATGACGTGACCAAAAACAAAAAATCAAACCAAAAACAATCCATTTGTGATATTAAGGGGAAGAAATAGAGGAAGATGTTGTTATCTTCCTTCATAATTCTTCCCTTGCCTTCCCACACCATACTCCCTTCTCCTTCCCCTTTACCTCTCCCACCCTCAATTTTTCCCATTTAGGCCCAATATGGGCATTCTATTCAGTGAGTTTAACCACTATGCCAAATTATAGAGAGTGTATATTTTATGTGACTCTAAAAGTTCTCCCACCCATTGACCCCACACCATAAAGGAGATAATAGGGAAAAAAAAAAAGATTAGCTGATGTATTATTTGTTACGTTTTACGTAATTAAATAGAATTTAAAACAAAACTTTAAAAAAAGTCTTTGCTTAACATACACTTTATCTCAGCCATTCTTGACCAGGGTTCTGTGGAACAGTAAGGTTCCTCCAGAGGTTGCTAAGGTTTCCTTGAGCTGTGGCGGATTGACCTCCTATTTGATGTTGTCTCCAAAGTTACAGAACCAACATTACTTGGCAAAGTCAGCATCATGGCAATAAATGATCTTTTACCTTTTTGTAAAGATGGCATTTTTAACACTGTAAGGCTGGCCATACATATTCAATTTGTACAATTTTCCTTTAGGTTTACCAAAAATAATATAATATGAGGTCAAAACGAAACAACTTTCAATTGTATCCAATTAGGCAGGCCCTTGCACTACATAGTTTAAAGTGATACTAAAATATTGTGTTTTATTTCTATAAAAACTCCTGGCCCCTCCCTCCTGTTGAGTGTCCCCACAGCAAGCAGCTTGCTATGGGGGCATCCGAGACACAACTCCCTGTGTCCATTCAGACACAGAGCCGTGGACCAGTCCCACCCCATTTCTCTCCTCATTGGCTGACTGACTTTGATTGACAGCAGCGGGAGCCAATGGCACTGTGCTGCTGTCTCAGCCAATGAGGAGGGGAGTCTGAGACATGCCTGCAACACTGCTGGATCTAGATGGGCTCAGGTAAGTATTAGGGGGGCTGCTGCACACAGAAGGTTTTTTATCTTAATGCATAGAATGCATTAAGATGAAAAAACCTTATGACTTTACAACCACTTTAAGGTAAATCGAAAGTAAAATTGTACAAGAGAATTGAACATGTATGGCCAACCTAAGGGTTACATTCTTCTACTGTCCACCGATGTAAGTGTCATTCTTGCCATTTGTCCTTGTGATCAATGTCAAAGTGATGGGAAATAATTTTTTTTTACAGCAGTCAAAGGAACAGAAGGTAAGGTCAAATCTGTTATGGTGATTAGTGAAGAAGAAGGGATTTCCCCACAAATTTGAGGGATTTCCTCTTACATTCTGTTGTGCCTCTGAGACAGGAAGTGAAGGAAAATGTTCCCAGCTGCATGCTGAGAGGCACAGCCAGCTCTCAATCAGACATCTGAGATGGATCCTGACAATATTGTCAGGATTCTTTTTGACCCGGGCTCACTCTGCCCTTCATCTGCTAACACACAATAGCTCTTTATTGACCGACTTTAGATCACAGGAGTATATAAGTATATGTACTCCTGTGACAAAATAAAATAAAAATACTAAAAAATGTTTGGCTGTACTTCTTTAAGTAGGGAAGTTTAGAGATCGCAATGAAATACACAAAAAAAAAAAAAACTTTACAGGTTGGTATACGTAATACATCAATAGAAATATAGTATCAAGCATATGCAGAGGAGAACATTTTAGCAAATATAAAGCTAAACATATTAATGACTCACAGGAAATATACTATTGTTTCCCTTTAAGAAAGGAGCTGATATAACTATTAAACAAATTTATCTGCACTGATTGCATGCAGGATTCCCCTTGACAGTTAATAAATATACACGGAGAACTGAAATGTGATCCCATGTTATATTTATCTTTTCAATTTGCATTTAAAATCAGCTTTGCTCAACTAATAGTAATTTCAGCACACATTGTAGCGGTCCTCCTACAACCTGTCCTGTGTTCCCTCATGGTGACACGGCACTATTAGTCTTCATATTACAAGTACAGCTCTCCCTGTAAGGCAGCTGAATGACTAAGCTTCTCCCTGTGGTCAGAGGAAAGCTCCGCTGAAAGCCTGACGGCAGAAAGCATACAGTGAAGTATGAGACAAAGGCATGGCATATGGCAGATTTGCATCTTGTGTCCTTTTTCAATTATAACCCCCCCTTTTTTTAACCACACCCAAGATACAATTATTTAGTTGAAGATGCTCATGGCTAGGTTATTTTTTGTTGCCTACAGTTATCATCTCTGAACAGTTAACTTTTTACCTTTTAGCAACCTATATATAATGATTATTTCAGCATTGAGATATAGAGGCTATTTGAAATGTAAGGTGCTGTAAATATAAATATCAGAAAGGGCAACTCAGTGTCCAATTTACTATACATATTGATTAGGGTCAGGTTGTCACTCGATATAGATGCTTAGAGCTGGGTTTACTTTATATTTTGATGTGCCATTTCAGCATGAACCAAAACTGTAAAGTTGTGGCATATGTGTTAAAGCAGTGTTTCTCAACTCCAGTCCTCAATGTGCCCCAACAGGTCATGTTTTCAGGATTTCCCTCAGATGAAACAGCTGTGGTAATTACTAAGGCGGTGAAACTGATCAAAATAATGGAAAGCCTGAAAACATGACCTGTTGGGGCGCCTTGAGGACTGGAGTTGAGAAACACTGTGTTAGAGTAACCTTTCTCAGAAGGACAATGAAATAATTTTTGGACCTCAGGGAGCCTTTGCTAAAGCCAATTTATTGGGGATAAGTGGGAAAAATGCCCCTTACAATGGTGGCCAGTGAAAGGAATGCCCATCTTCCAGACAGCTAAAAATATCGTTAGGTTCATGCTATTGCTGGCTCTGCCAAGTGGAACTCTGGAACTACGAGACACCATCAAAAGAAAGGTCAATCAGTCATGGCTCACAAAACCCCTATCAGCCTCTGGAGGAACCCTAGGGTTCAATGGAATCCTGATTGAGAATGGCTGTGTTAGATGCTCTTTCCAGTGGGCCCCCTGCTAGGAAAAAGTTTGACATTGTAGGAGATTCAGGGCTAAAGCCACAGGCGCTGCATGTGTTTCCATGTTTGACTTGTGTGAGTACAACAGTTACCTGATTAGCTTACAACCTAATGGTCTCAGGTTGGAAACGCTGTATTGTACCCCCCCCCTCCCGACACCAGTAACGTCTATGCTTTCTGCATAGCCTTCAACATTTAATTATACAGAATACTTCACGTCACTAATCCATAACATGACCTTGTAAGAGACATCAACAGCAATAATACAGTCAAAAACAGATCAGAAAAAAATGCACCTGCATCCTGGGTATAGCTCCTAGTTCTGGGTCAGTAACTTGACTCCACAAAAACATTATCAAAATACAGCCTATAGTTGAGAAAAATTGTATGTAAAAAAAAAAAAAAAAAAAAAAAAAAAAAAAAAGCCTTTAGAAACCATTCACTTCAAATTTGCATAGATTTGCTATTTCTAGAAATCAAAAACCTTGTACCCCAGTGCCTTGAAAGCTATCCTTTGTCTTAAATTCACCACTTCCTGGTGAGTGTGCCTAGGCACTGCTGTGTGTACAGCCTCAAAGTTGTATATCTGCAATGTAATATCTGCTGCCTATGACTGCTACCTAACAATACACTATTTGCTCCCCTTTGGTCTGTTAAATATACAATTATAAGATTTTGTTATATCTGTTTTACTAAAAAAAAATTATATATATATATATATATATATATATATATATATATATATATATATATATATATATATATATATATATTTAATGTGTTATCTCGAAGAGCCCTCCAAGTTCCTATATTTGACTACAGAATGCTCATTCCAGTCTTATGTGGGCGATAGATAGATTGTTTTGTTTTTTTTCGATCAGTCCGAGGGATGATTGAAAAAAAAAATGAATTGATTCCCCCAGCCACACAGGTGAGGTGGATGCATGCCCATCTGCTGCCTATTCAAAGAAGCCTTTGTGTTCTGTGTTCACATAATACAAAGGCTTCTGTGACTGGGCAGGAGGAGGGGAGGGGCAGGCATAGCATGTTGAAGATACTTAAGCATCAGTGTCGGGCTCCTTGAAATACAGCGATAGCCGTCTTCTGGGAGTGCAATAAAATTGTCAGCATTAAATAAGATAAGTTCAGGAGATGTCATGCAGCTCCTTGGACTTCACTCATGGTGAGCCTTCACTTTTTACAAAGGAGCTGAATTCCTGGAATTCAGCTTTAAGACCTGATTGCATTTCTGGCAGATCTTTCTGAACTTGCAGAATTTTTGAAGGGATAAACATGAGGAAATGTGCATGTACAGCACTGATTTGCTGCATTTTTTGGGCTTTACTCGTCCCTTCCCCTTCTTCACTAATCCTCATCTGCGATAATTCTGTGAAGCTGCCCTTTAAATTTTGTTTTGTCAGCCAACATTATCTAGTCCAGTTCTCTATCGATGTAAAAAACATTCCCTTTTCTTTCAAAATAATTGCGGCCTTTCATAAGTCTATTTTAGTTTCAATAAAAGTTGAAGTGTATTCAGGGGAGAAGTGGAAATAACATTATACAGTAAATATATATTTAGTTCAGTTTAGCAAATTACTGTCATGTAATTAATGTCATGTACTAAAAAAAGAATGTTTCCCTATGCCATCATCACTGCGGTTTCTACATAAAGAATGAATAACAATGCAGTGATGAGTCACCCTATTCACTAAAGACTTTACAGCATGATAATGAGCTTCCATTGCATAAAATAGGAACAGAATTTTTCTCCAGTGGCATACATTTCCTGTTCGCCACTGCGCTCTGCACAAGAGGATGACAGTAAGCAATTATAGGACTCTACTGATTGGAATAGGAGGTCAGCCCCTCCTACTTTATGCCAGTCACAATTATGACCAAGATACTCAATGGTGAAACTAGGAGCAGTGATGAAACTACCAGCAAAGAGGAATGTTGGAGCCTCTGAGAATGCTAGTGGGACCGGAGAGGGATTTCCCCTGCACCTTCCTGCTAGAAGCCCATTCTTGGTATGAGACAGTCTGCGCTTGTCATACTATGTGTATTGCAGATGATTGCTTCTACTGCTCGATCTTTTGCTAAAACATAAACATTGTTGCTATGGTATATATCTTCCTGGGGGACACCCATGTTAAGCTGGACAAAAAAGAATGGGTTCCCCATCCACACATTCGAGGTAGAAGGAATCCTCCTCGCTGTACTATTGTATTCTGACAGCGGGAGTCCACTACTGTTTGCAGTCAAAGGCTGTATGTGCTGATCGAATGAAAATATATCAACATTCCCGTTCAAGAGAAGCTGATCCTTAGGTTGATTTCTCTCTAGCAGGAATGGAAAACAGATGAATGAAAATTCAGGTGGTCCTTGCTGAACTGGCCGAATTTTGATTCATCTATGGCCAGCTTTAGATGAGAAAGTGATGTGGGCCCTACGACAGGAGAACAATGGAAATGCACACTGCAATGGTTTACAATGTGCTCACTTAATGTGTCTCAGAGGCACTGAAAGCACATTCACCCAACTGAAGGTATATAGGATGAGTACATCTGAGGAGCTTCCATGTGGTAGGTGTCGGAGAGATCATGGGGAACTGATCGATATGCTACGGAGATATTTGAAACTTCATAGATATTGCAATACTGTTATCACTACTCTGAAATTTTCCAAACTGACATTCAATCAGATCCCAAACAATGTGTGTTGGGAATTTTGGACGACCTTATCATGTTAGAAAGTATTACATTGGACATCTCCAGAGCTCTGTTTCAAGCTCGTAAACTTATTTTACAACACTGAAAGTCAACCAACCCTCCAACCCATACAGAATGGTTGACACATATGAATGACACCTTGAGGCTTGAGCACATAATTTTTCAGCATAGAGGAAGCTCTACTAAATTTATTACAGGTACTTATATAATGCCGTCAATTTACACAGCTCTTTACATATTTATTATACATTCACCTCAGTCCCTGCCCTCGAGGAACTTACAATCTAAGGTCCCTAACTCGCATTCATACATACACATACTTGGGCCAATTTATGGAGTAACTGGCTAGATACTCCAGGTTTATGTTCCCTAGATATAGTTATGCGAATACGCTTATAAAGACATGCGGTTATCTCTTCTTCAGAAAGCTTGTCAGAACGTATAGTGTTATTAATACATTTCTATTCAGACCTTCATTGGATTACTTTTACCTTTTGAATGTAGCATCAATGTTCTATACTGGTATCACAAATTTTACATATCTTACTTGCAGTTTTGTATTGCTGCATTGACACTCTGGATACTCTCAATAAAAAGTTGTATGATTTAAAACATGTACAGTAACATCCCTGACTGTATTATTTTATTATTAACTATTATATTTTATTATAATTATGTATATATATATTATTAATGTTTCTAAAAAGCTCTGCTTTACTGGGTGTTTTGTCAGCTTATTACCCTATTACTAGGGAACTAGCCATGAAATGAATGCTGGTATTGAAGCTGGGAAAAGAGTCCTCATGGGACAGGATAAATATGATAAATTCTATAGAATATAGGCTAGTTGATTTACATGGTTGATAACCCACCTTGATGCTCTCTACACCCCAGCATAATATTACCACTTACAGTATTTTGAAACTTTGGACTTGGTGAAAAATAGCTTTTATGTTATTAAGTGACCTATTTTTAGGGAAAATATAATCTAGGGAAATGCAATAAACTGTACCTTCTACTATTTTACTCCCAAACAAATAATTCTGAGAACCTGTGGTGTTGCTATGGGGGTGTAGACTGTACTCGGGTGACACCCGCCAGAGGGGTGACACAATGAAGTAGGAGGGGCTGGTCTCGGATGTACACCGTAACCTCGTGCTGGCGGCCCGAAACTAGCCTGCCCAGCGTCCTGCAGCACAATGTGCTGGGCCAGACAGGAGAGAGCCTGATGGTGGGGAGGGGGATGACACCATGTTTTACAGCACCAGGGTAGTGGGCTGTGTGACATTATGTTTTACCGCACCTATTATCACCCCTTTTCTATCTCTATTTGCCTCCATTTTTCTCTTCTATTCCTCTTGATCCCCCACGAGGGGACTACAATCCTTGTACCAAATATCTTCTTTCATATCTCTGCATTTCTTAATGTATGTCTTTATGGCAATAAAAATTCACTTTACCAAAAAGGGAACTTGCCTGAAGTTGTAAAAAAGAAAACAAAAAACAACCAACCCCCCCCCCCAAAAAAAAATAAAATTGTAACAATAAATAATATACATATAATATATTAAATGATCATTAACAGTAACTATGAGAATTATCTTATTCTATGTTCTATACACATTTGCTCAGTCTTAGCAGCTACAATGCATTAAGCAGTTTAAACACAAAAGAAAAGTTTAAAATAGAAAAATAAGTTGAAATGAACTATTTTAGGAAGTATAGGTGGAATCCTGGAAGCTCATCCCCAGGTGGCATATTCCCATTCACTGTCACCCAGATCAATCCCGGTACACAGGTATAAAGACTGATTTTACAAGAAAAAAGTATTTTATTTAATGAGGTCAGAACTAAAATATTCCTTCTTCAAATTTATATTATTTTTTTCAGTCTTGTAAATATGAAATATTGCATATTATTTTTAACTATCTCTTTTAGGCCTAGAAGGTGATACTAATGTCCTTTTCATCATTGTACCTTTGCTAATACAATGCTGAATGAAGCCAATAGTCTGCAGAACTCAATAAGTCATCAGACCAGAGTTAGCTCAGTAGAAGTCTTCAATCAGATAAAGGGAGCTCCAAAGCAAGTAGTGTCTGCTGTGCTATCTTTTTGGCTAACTCATGGTGATCTGGAAATCCTTCCTCATATGTCAAATATTTATTTGCTGAAAAAAAAGGGATTGCATACTAACCTCTGGCTGGGGCCATATGTACTATAAATATTACCTCGTTCTTATGTAACCGTACTATCGAAATCCCAATTGACCTTCACATAAGGTTTATGATATACTGTTTTTCCTTTCCTGTTTGGCAGTGTTTTTATCCTGGATACATATATTACCATCAGAGTCATGTCACTTTTTACTTCGCCACACACAGCGAGTTGGATTGAATCTCCATTGTCCCACCAACCTCTGATGTCTTATGGGTACATGCTTCTGATGCAAAGTTTTTTCCTTTTATTTTTGCTGTGCCACATTCTAAGATGTACAGTGGGGACGGAAAGTATTCAGACCCCCTTAAATTTTTTTACTCTTTGTTATATTGCACCCATTTGCTAAAATCATTTAAGTTCATTTTTTCCTCATTAATGTTCACATAGCACCCCATATTGACAGAAAAACACAGAATTGTTGACATTTTTGCAGATTTATTAAAAAAGAAAAACTGAAATATCACATGGTCCTAAGTATTCAGCCCCCTTGCTGTGACACTCATATATTTACCTCTGTGCTGTCCATCTCTTCTGATCATCCTTGAGATGGTTCTACACCTTCATTTGAGTCCAGCTGTGTTTGATTATACTGATTGGACTTGATTAGGAAAGCCACACACCTGTCTATATAAGACCTTACAGCTCACAGTGCATGTCAGAGCAAATGAGAATCATGAGGTCAAAGGAACTGCCTGAAGAGCTCAGAGACAGAATTGTGGCAAGGCACAGATCTGGAGATCTGGCCAAGGTTACAAAAAAATTTCTGCTGCACTTAAGGTTCCTAAGAGCACAGTGGCCTCCATAATCCTTAAATGGAAGACGTTTGGGATGACCAGAACCCTTCCTAGAGCTGGCTGTCCGGCCAAACTGAGCTATCGGGGGAGAATAGTCTTGGTGGGAGGTAAAAAAGAACCCAAAGATCACTGTGGCTGAGCTCCAGAGATGCAGTCGGGAAATGGGAGAAAGTTGTAGAAAGTCAACCATCACTGCAGCCCTCCACCAGTCGGGGCTTTATGGCAGAGTGGCCCGATGGAAGTCTCTCCACAGTGCAAGACACATGAAAGCCTACATGGAGTTTGCTAAAAAAACACCTGAAGGACTCCAAGATGGTGAGAAATAAGATTCTTTGGTCTGATGAGACCAAGATAGAACTTTTTAGCCTTAATTCTAAGCGGTATGTGTGGAGAAAACCAGGCACTGCTCATCACCTGTCCAATACAGTCCCAACAGTGAAGCATGGTGGTGGTAGCGTCATGCTGTGGGGGTGTTTTTCGGCTGCAGGGACAGGACGACTGGTTGCAATCAAGGGAAAGATGAATGCAGCCAAGTACAGGGATATCCTGGACAAAAACCTTCTCTAGAGTGCTCCGGACCTCAGACTAGGCCGAAGGTTTACCTTCCAACAAGACAATGACCCTAAGCACACAGCTAAAATAATGAAGGAGAGGCTTCACAACAACTCCGTGACAGTTCTTGAATGGCCCAGCCAGAGCCCTGACTTAAACCCAATTGAGCATCTCTGGAGAGACCTAAAAATGGCTGTCCACCAACGTTTACCATCCAACCTGACAGAACTGGAGAGGATCTGCAAGGAGGAATGGCAGAGGATCCCCAAATCCAGGTGTGAAAAACTTGTTGCATCTTTCCCAAAAAGACTCATGGCTGTATTAGATCAAAAGGGTGCTTCTACTAAATACTGAGCAAAGGGTCTGAATACTTAGGACCATGTGATATTTCAGTTTTTCTTTTTTAATAAATCTGCAAAAATGTCAACAATTCTATGTTTTTCTGTCAATATGGAGTGCTGTGTGTACATTAATGAGGAAAAAAATGAACTTAAATGATTTTAGCAAATGGCTGCAATGTAACAAAGAGTGAAAAATTTAAGGGGGTCTGAATACTTTCTGTCCCCACTGTATATACATCCAAGCTGTGTACTATCTGTTATTTGGAAGTACTGTGACTAGAATTATTGACACTATTGTTTGTTTTTCATTTCTGTAATTCTCTATTTTTTTTCTTGTAGTGAAAATATTTCAATAAAAAGAGATTATGCAGGGAAAAAAAAAGATTGAATACACATAGTAAAACAGATATAAAAATGTTATATTAGTAATCGCTAAAAAAACAACAAAATTAAACCCCATAAAATTGACCATTATAAAAACCAGTATAGTTTTCATTTAAAGTAAGTTATAAGTTATTCACAGTCTAAAAGTCATGTACGTTTGATAAATACACCAATTTTTTCACATCAATTATAGAACAGATTTTCGTAATGCTGAAGCACATATTTAAATACATGCATTCCAAGAGATGAGTACTGTTGACTAAATGTATTTTTTTTTTCTTTTTTCTCATGTCAGCACTAGGGATGTCTAGCAATCTTGTTTTATTCCCAAAAGGAAGTAATTTTTTCAGAGCTGTATATTTTCTCCCAAAACATGATGCTAGGCTAACTGACTTCCATCCAACTTGGCCCCAGTCTTTCTGTATAGGTATGTCAGGGCAGTAAGATTGTTATTTTTTTGGGACAGTTAAGAATAGGAATGGTTCATTGTTCAAGGACAGTGCTAAGAATACTTGGGTTCTATATGAACAAGAAAAAATATTGAACAAACTAGTAATCTAGTAATATAGGGTAAGCATGATAGTTATAGTAGAACTCTTGGCAAATAGCTAACATAATTAAATAATAATTATACATTAATAATTAAATAATAATAAATAATTAAATAATAGCATAGTTAAATGCATACATGTTTATTGTTTTACTTGCCAAAAGATTTGTAATTCTGCTCAACCAACCTTGTATTTACGTACCGTTACCACACTACATAGCCAGACAGGTGATGCACTTATTGGTTCAGCAATGCAGCCTCCAATGTCGCTGCTCCATCTCCAGCCTGCTCACTGGACATCTACTTATCATCATCATTATAAAGCTGAACTCCAGGCAAACAGCTGGATACACATCACAAGATGACGATAATGCAAATTCAAGTACTTACAACAATTTTGTTTAAAAAAAAATTTGATGCTATATTATTGAATATAGAACTAGAATAATTTGTATCTTATATACCTGCCTAGTGTTCAGCTTTAAACCTTTGGCAGGTAAAACTGTAAAAATGTGTGTTTCACTGTTTTCCTTTAATTCCACTTAAAAACATTTTTTCGTATATATCACAAACCTACATTCTGTCTTCCTAATTGACTATATTTTTAAATCTCAAGTCTTCAGAGCAAATATCCTGGGCGCCCTGAAGGTCCCAGGCTTCTGCTAGCTACTAATCACTCTTTTCTGAATAGCTATGTATTCATTTAATCATGTCTGATGTTACACATAACCTATTTCCACGTGTTTTTCTGGCCAGCAGGTGACAAGGCTCTCCATGTGTAGTTTTTTCATAAGGCATTTCCTTACTCCACAATCATTGCTATTTGAAAGGTCTTTTCACCCAAATATGTATTGAAATATTACGCCTGCACTGATTCATCTAATTCATACCTTTCATACATGCTGCTGCTAATGATCTGCAGATGCACTCACAGCATGAATAACAAGTCTTGTACGTATGTGGGAATTTCTCCACTCCAATCAATGGTGTACTCCAACAGTGATCCTCCACTATAACCATCTCTAATTAGTGGTCACCAAGATTACGTAACTCATGAGTCATACCTGGAAGTGGCTGGAAGCAGATTATTCAGCATCCAATAAGGCACTGATGCAATTTTACAGCAGCATATCTGACTTTACATTACACGATGTATTGGCAATATGTTTACAATAACTAAGGCTTCTGACTTCTATTTGGTTCGGGGCCATATTAAATGCCATGAATGCACTGTTTTGATTGGCTTAAGGTGCTGAAGATGTAAGCTAACATCCTAATCTGGCCAGTTATGGCTTGTATTCTAAATTTTAACAATTCTATTCCTACACAACCCCCAGACCCCCCACCCCACCCCAACCCAATCACCCTGCACATTGCAAAAGAGCGGATTGTTTCCACTTTAGCAAATGACCCCTAATGCTGTTAAGCTGTAGAGCTTACAGCTGAATTGGTCTTGTGTAACAAGAAAACAGAGTTTCCATTCAGTATAAAAGCACCTTACCAGCAGTTTTTGACAGATAAATATAGAACAATTTATATAAGGTACATGTATAGGGCTGACCATTAAGGTTGCCTTTGGAAGTAGTATTTCTTAACAGAGAAATTCTTATCAGAGAAATTCTCTATTTTTGGACCTTTAAACACATCTGGAGGACAACAGTGCTGCCTTTGGTATTGTAGCAGTCCTGTGTGTCTATTCAGGTGACTCCTTGCAAAACAATTAAGTGCTTGGTTATTTATGGAACATTGCCATGACTCCTTTTTCTCAATGTCCTGGAGTGACTTATGTCCTCTTCTGTTGTTCTATGTTACAATGGAACACACAAAATTAGTTGCACCTAGGGATGACCTTGATGTTCGGGTCGAACATACATTCAACTTGAACATCAGGTGTTCGCCTGTTCGCCGAAGAGCGAACATTATGGGGTGTTCGTGGCAAATTCGAGTACCACGGAACGCCCCATAATGCACTGCGAGATTGCAGTGCATTTCTGTATGATGACTGGCCAAAGCATGCACCTGACCTGCATGCTTTGGTCAATCTCAGCGCCCTCTGCTAAGAAAGCCATAATTGGCCAAAGGCATGTGGCAGGTTCCAAAATGCCATTTCTTTTTAGGGAAGGCCATTCCGGCTCTCTACTAGCATGTGGAAGGCAATGTTTTGGCCTTGTTGGCGGTCAGCAGTAAGGTGCATATTACCGCTGACTCATGGTCCAGCAGGCATGGGCAGGGACGTTACCTTTACTTCACGGCGCACTGGGTAACTCTACTGGCAAAATGCTAGTGGTAATTGTGCCACAGCTCTCTCCTCCATCCCCTCCTCTTCTTCTTCCTCTATGGTCTCTTCTGCAGATTTGTCCTCTGAACCAGCGGTGCTCTGTAAGCGTTCAAGGGGCTATGCAAGCAGTCAGGCAAAAAGATGCCATGCAGTGCTTGAGTTGGTCTGCTTAGGACAGGAGCCACACTGGGGCAGAGATTCTGTCATCTCTGCAGGGGCAGGCTCAGAGGTGGTTGACGCCACACCAGCTTCAGCCAGGAATGGTTATATGCGACAATGGCACCAACCTTCTCTCCACCCTCAGACAGGGACACTTGACCCATGTTCCATGTTTGGCACACGTCCTGAATTTGGTGGTGCAGCGGTTCTTGTGCAGGTACCCAGGCTTACAGGATCTCCTGAGGCAGGACAGAAAAGTCTGTGGTCATTTCCGCTGGTCATACAATGCCAGTGCTCGGCTGGCTGACATTCAAAGGGAATGCAACCTGCCCACTAACCGCCTCATTTGTGACATGCCCACCAGGTGGAACTCAACATTGGCAATGCTGCTGCAGCAGCTGTACATGCAGTAGAGGGTCATCAATGAGCACCTGTGCGAGTATGGCACCAGGACAGGGTCAGGGGAGCTTTTCGCCACGCCAGTGGCTACTGATAAAGGATGCATGCACTGTCCTGTCACCATTTGAGGAGGCCACGAGGATGGTGAGCAGCGACAATGCATGCATCAGTGACACTGTCCCTCTTGTCTTCCTGTTGGAGCACACGCTTCATGGAATAATAGACAGGGCACTTGAGGCAGAAAGGCAGCAGGAAGAGGAGGACTTCCTTACCTCTCAAGGCCCCCTTTATCCAGATAGTATTCCTGCGGGCCCGCCAAACACACAGGAAGAAGAGGAGGAGGATTGTGTCAGCACAGATGTGGAGGATAACACTCAGCAGCAGTCTTCAAGGGATGGTTTTCAGTCCCCAGAAACCCAAGGAGTTGTACGTGGATGGGAAGAGGTTGTTACAGATCATGTGATCCTAGGGACCCAGAAGACTCAGAATCAAATGCCTCTGCAAACTTATGCTGCATGGCCTCCCTGATTCTGCAAAGCCTCCGAAAAGACCCTAGGATTCATGGTATCAAGGAGAAGAATCATTACTGGCTGGCAACCCTAGTTGATCCACGTTACAAGGGTAAGGTTGCAGAACTCATCCTGCCTTCACAGAGAGAGCAGAGGATGAAACATCTACAGGAGGCCTTGAAGAAAGGTTTGTGCAATGCATTTCCAGACTCTGGGAGGATACAATTATCTGGTGCTGGACAACATGTTGCTGAGACTTCGTTCAGTCAGAGGAAGAGCGGTGGAGAAGGTGGCCTGCTGACCGATGCCTTTAAACAATTTTTCAGTCCTCAGCGCCAAGGTCTGATCAGTTCAAGCAACCATTGCCAGCGTCTGCATTACATGGTGCAGGAATATCTAGGGGCAAGAGCAGACTTGGAGACCTTTCCAACAGAGCAACCACTGGGTTATTGGGTCTTGTGGATTGACCACTGGCCAGAACTTGCTCAATATGCAATTGAGCTACTGGCCTGTCCTGCATCCAGCATTCTTTCTGAACGCACATTCAGTGCTGCTGGAGGGTTTGTAACAGATCATAGAGTGCGCCTGTCCACAGATTCCGTTGATAGGTTCTCATTCACAAAAATGAATGAGTCTTGGATCAGCAGCTATCAAGCACCTGATGTTGATGTAACTGATTGAATTTTCTATGGATGTGGGATCCCTTGTAGACTGCCTATGCTGAGCAACTATCCTATTCCTCCTCAATCCTGATGATGCTAGCTTCCAATAATATTTTTGGTTTAGGGCACCCCCACCACCACCCAAGGCCCAATTTTTTTAACAGGGGCATGTAATTACAATTCTTGATATAATATTTCATAGCAGGGCCCGTTCCTACGCCCAACAAGCATAACTGTGAGGGCTTGCAGTGTTGTGGCACCGCCACCACCACCACCATCAAAGGCCCAATTTTTCTGCCTCTGTTTAACAGGGGCATGTAATTACAATTCTTGATATAATATTTCATAGCAGGGCCCGTTCCTGCGCCCAACAAGCTTAACTGTGAGGGCTTACGGTGTTGTGACACCACCACCACCACCAAAGGCCCAATTTTTCTGCCCCTATTTAACCTCTTCCCGCCCGACGGCCATCAAACGGCTGGGCGGCACGGCTCTCGTTCTGGGCGGACATAATATGACAGCCCTCCAGAACAGCCACTCTCACGCGCCCCCCAGGGGTGAGTAGCATGGTGATTGTGGCCACGCCGTGTTGCTGGGACACGGCGCGACCCCGATCTGTGTAAAGAGCTGCAGCCACGGCTCTTTAACCATGTGATCATCTGTGTCCAATCACAGCCGGTCACATGTAAACACAGATATGCTGGTAATCGGCGTTCCTCGCCTCACACTGACAGAGTGTGAGCAGAGCCGATCAGCAGCATCTTCTCACAGAGGACATCTAGGGATGTAATCAGGGCACTGATCAACAAGTGAAAATTTCAACATTCTTTCATTCAGCGAATGTACAAAGATTTTTCGTCTGAAATTTTATGCATGTGGCCAGCATAAGGCTCAGTACACACCTATGCAGTTTGCTTTTGATCTGTTTCTGCAGTGCTTTTGCGCACGTGATTTTGCTGCGATTTTTTGGGCCAATTTGTTGTTGGGCAGATTTAAAAACACAAATTGCTGCAAAAACACATTACATGCTTTTCTGCAGCTTCTCCATTGAAGTATATTGAACCAAAAAAGCACCGTTTTGTGTTTAAAAAAAAAAAAAAAGTCCCCGACCCTTTCCAAATACACAGCGGCTGAAAAAAGCATGGATGTGAACGTGTCCCATAGGAAACCATGTAAATGAACTGTAGTGCGTTTCTGCAAAAAACATTCATTTTTTTACTGTAGAACTGTGAAAGTAATATTTACAGTAGCGATTTGTTGCTCTTTTTGTACTATAAAGTTCTCATTTTAGTTTTTTTTAACCCCATTATGTTACTGGCCGATTAATCGATTATGAAAATAGTAATCGATTAATTTCATAATCGATTAGTTGTCGATTAATCGATTAGTTGTTTCAGCCCTATTACGCTTATTGCGTTTTTATTTACCAAAAATATGTAGAAGAATACATATTGGTTTAAACTGAGGAAGAAATTTGTTTTTATTATATTTTTTTGGGATATTTATTATAGCAAAAAGTAAAACATATTGTTTTTTTTTTTTTAAATGTTGCTATTTATGTTTATAGGGCAAAAAATAAAAAATGCAGGTGATCAAATACCACCAAAAGAAAGCTCTATTTGTGGGGAAAAAAAGGATGTCAATTTTGTTTGGGTAAACGTCGCATGACCGCGCGATTGTCAAGTAAAGAGACGCAGTGCCAAATCGCAAAAAAATGCTCTGGTCAGGAAGGGGGTAAATCCTTCCGGGGCTGAAGTGGTTAAAACGTAACTACACTTTTGTTGAGAAAAAAAAAATTCCCTCTGGGTGATCTATGTACATTATAATAAACGCAGATTCCTACCTTTTGTTATTCTGAAGAAATCCCTGTATGTTCCTCTGTGCTGAGTGAGTCTAATGGAAGTGGTTTCATATTTATCAATCAGCTGTGCAGCTGCAGAGCACTAATGAGGAAATCTGCTGGGTCTGCATCCCTTTAGACATTTTCCTATTGGGAGTATCTCACCAAAAATGAAATTTTTGTTGCAGGGGATGCCTGAAATCTGACTTTTATCTTAGGCACACTTCTGGGAAGATTGGTGAGCCAATCACACAAGCAGGAAATTATGTTTCTGGGGGGTGATCTGTACACATTTTGCGTACAGAAACAACTCCAGGTAGCTATATTGCATTTTCAGAAAATAACAGCGGCTGCAGATTAAAAAGGAAAGGTCATTTTTAATAACATTTAATTACAATATGATTTGTGATGCAATTGTATATTTACTACTATATTATTTCTTCTTTATTGGCTATTATTTTCCCCCACGAAAATGGAGTTACCCTGTAAGGCTCTCCTTACACAGGCGCACAGAGCAATCATGCCCTGACTTTGATAACTGTGTTCAGATGTTACTGGATTTACATTTAATTCTGTGATGAATGGAGTTTACTATATGTAGCGACATATGTTAACAAAGGTCCACTAATTGCCAGACATAAAATGAAGACAGTTGCGGATGTATGGATCAGTGGGAACACAGGCTGTGTCTTGAAAAAAATTCAATTTATCATAAGGAAGAGTGAAGGTCCGACTCTGATGACAGGTGTCAAAGTCAGTGCATGCTGAAGATATGAAGTCCATGGAGTTGCACGCTGTGTAACATGAGATTACATCCTGGAGCTCATACATGCAACTTCACATTGGACGATTGAGCAAGTTAGTGTCTATGGAGATAGTGGAGAGGGAACCTAGTGGGTACGGGCCTGTCTCATGGGAAACAATATCAATTTAATGAAGCAGTGGTGGTTTAATTAACCTCCCTGGCGGCATTCCTGAGTCTGGCTCGGGGTGGAATTTCAGAAGCAAAAGCGGTAACCCCCGAGCCAACCTCGGGATCGCATCGCAGGATCCAGGAAGAGCTTACTTACCTTGTCCCCTGGATCCTGCGATGTCTCCCCCGCAGTGTGAGCGGCTCGTCCTCTGCTTGATTCATCACGGAGCCAGGCTCCGTTCCCTGCGAGCACTGCGACGCACGGGGACGGAGAACGGCGCCAAATTTAAAAAGTAAAACACACACAATACATACAGTATACTGTAATCTTACAGATTACATTACTGTATGAAATTATTTCACCTCCCTTTTGTCCCTAGTGGTTTCTCCAGTGTCCTGCATGCAGTTTTATGTTATAAAAACAGTTTTTTCTGCCTGGAAACTGGAGATTGTCCATAGCAACCAAAACCGTCCCTTTACATCAAAAGTGGTTTTAGACCAGCTAGAAAACAGAAATAATAAATTAGAATCACTTGCAGAATTGAGCGATAGTGATTTGTGGGGAGATCCGTCATCAAACACTGAAAAGTAACGACAGCGACAATTCTGCAACTGAGCAAATTTCAGTGTTTTTGATTTGATTACATTATTGAATCATTTTTATTATTATTATATTATTATTTGTTATAATTATTTATAGTTTTTCAAACTTTATCATACCCGGGATATCTACTAGACTCTGGTTTGGACAGAATTAAGTGTGTTATTCCTAAGAATTACAGGCCTACAATATAAAACGCCAAATTTCCATGCGAAATAATTGTACCACTTTTAGCATCAAAAATCTGAAATAATCATAAGGCCAGGGAGGTTAAAGCCCCTATTTTTTGCAATTACTACAAAATAAGCATTTACTATGCATAGACTTTAATATAAAAATGTCTGCCAGCTAAGCCAGCAAACAAGTCTCGCATTCCCCTTTACAAACATGCACTAGAGAAAGTTAGCCAAGCACCTATGCATTAACCGCATTAACTGAATTGTGGGATTAAGAAATGCCAGAAGTCAGTGTTTATTATCACACATGCATAGAGCTAGAGTGTGACATCATGAATATTAGTAAGTGCTCTGCTCGATATCTGTTTTATTACGTTACACTGTAATTAAATTTAAAAGGCATATTACATTATTAAAATGATATATGGATAGTGACATAACAGGGCTGAAGGCTTTCAAACACAAGGTAATTTAGACATTGTAAACGTCTTAAAGCGGAAGTAAACCCGCTGTCTTTTTTTTTTTTCCCTACACCTGTAAGGGAAAAGGCATAATGAGCTAGTATGCACCGCATACTAGCTAATTATGAGATACTTACCTTAGAACGAGGCGCTGACACCTCAACCGGTCCACGCCGTGGGAGCTGACATTTCCCCTCGGCGTGCCTTCCGGGTATCGCGGCTCCGGTGCTGTGAGTGGCCGGAGCCGCGATGTCGTCACTCCCGCGCATGCGTGCGGGAGACTTTTTTTCCGGCAAAGTCTGGCGGCTGCCGGGCTTTCAGCCGAGAATCCCCTGTGCGCATGCGCCGCTGCAGTCAGCGGCTCATTGCGAGGGGAATATCTCCTAAACTGTACAGGTTTAGGAGATATTTTTTTTACCTACAGGTAAGTCTTATTATAGGCTTACCTGTAGGTAAAAGTTTAAAAAAAAGGTATACAACCACTTTAAATATTGTAATTGTTTGCTGAATAAGTAAAAAGACAACACAAGGTAATTATAAGTAAATATTAAATATTTGTTGATTAAAAGTATATTTTTAAAAAAAAAAAAAGTAAATGTGAAAATTTGCTTATTCAGTTTTAAAATATCCATGTGCTTTCTTCTGTGAGCAGTGAGTTGAGACCATTTTCGGAAAAGTGCTTGCAAATGCATGTGCACATCAAATACAGTTTTAGTAAATTTGACAACTGTATCTCTGCATTACTGATTGAAACAAAGATCCCTGCCCTAAATAGGCACTGATATTAAACAAAAAAACCCAAAAAAGTAATAAATTGTAGCTTTCCCATCTTTAAAGTATTTCTAAACCCACAACAGTAAAATCAGTGTGTATATGCAGTAACGCATGCTTGTTACACTCACTGTGCAACCTAAGAGGCTAACTCTGTGCATTGCGTAAAAGGGCTGTTTGATCCTGTCCTCTCTGATCCTTCCCTTCTTCCACAGTCCCCAATCCATCTGCTGATAGTACAGAGGCTTGGGGGCACTCTGCACATGCTCAGCTTGGGGTGTATTCCTAGAGAGTTATTTTTTTGGGAGGGTGCATGTGATCAGCACAGGGCCAATCAGCACTGTCTAGACATGTCCAGACAGAGGATTAGGGGAGAAGAAAAACGCCTCCTACAAGCTTTGCTAGGAACTGATAGAAGTCACAAGACTGCTATATACTGCTGATGAGAGGAGTTTAGCAGTTTATATTTACTAAAATAATTGTATTTCCATGTTGTGTGTACTGTGGGAAACCAGATATAGTGAATGCAGGATCCTGGGTTTAGTAACACTTTAATTGTTGTTCCTGTGTTAGTGTTCTTTTTTAAGCTTTTTATTGTCACCTGCTGATCCGTCCAGTAACACAATTCTTGTGTTAGGGTGTCTTCACTCCACAGAGACAACATTGGACAGTAGCATTGTTAATCTAGTGTTGGAGGGACTAGCAGATTTACATGGACTGACCAATTAAAGCTTAAAAGAGAAGTATGGGAGTTAAAAATCTGCAAATATTTTACCTTTACATTTCAGGTTTACTACTGTGATTTTCACACATACTTGCACGTTCTTGTTTGTATTCATGCATACAAGCGCAAAATACTGGCCAATAATGCAGATTTTTGTATTTTTTACTGATCTAAATACAGTACACGTTTAATGATATTTACGCACTGGTTCAGATCAGTAAAAATAAAGTTCCTGAATGCCTAAAAACGTGTGCAAGAGCCTTAAGGGGCCATCAAGGCAATCGATTTGCATGAAATCAGATCTCACAGATGATAATCTTTACCATTTTTAGACAGCTTCAAAAAAGTCCTCCTCTAGATATCACAGTAACTCCTGACCACAATCAAAGCTGGTAGTGACTTCAGAGTTTGTGAGGCAGGGAAATAAAATTACTAAATAAATAGTTGTGATCTCAGCTTTAATATGGCCGCATTTTTAACACAAGCTTCTTTGATTAAAAAAAAAAAAAAAAAAAAAGATCTCTTCTTTTTTTTGCAGTTCAGCTTCCTGATTTCAGCTAGTCATTTTGTTTACAGAACAAATACATCTTCATGAATACACAATATAATGGAGGGTTATATAAGCAGTGACACATAGCTGGGTGTGCGTCTCAGAATTACTGTGCCGCCTGCAGTTTACATCAACAGCTAAATTAAAACTATTGTCATCATTCCCACTACAGCCTCAATATTTCAGTTTCATGACATGATTGATGAAGAGAGTTGCGTGTACTCGTGTCAGTGGCCAAGTTGTCTTCTCAGTGCATCAAGCTGCTCTGATATAATCATATGCAACAATTTATGATACACACAAGATTGTTCCTTCTGTTATGCGGGATTCTGTGCTGTTTCCTGTACCCCCAACACTTTGTTGGACCTATTTATTAAGGTGTCTAATTGGAGAATTTCCTCCTTTCTGTGACAATGGATGCTGTTTTCCTCATGTGTGCAGAAGGATCAGATTTGCTAACTCAAAAATTATTACTTTATACTTTAAATTATTATTATTACTTTATAAAATAATATAAAAAATAATTATTATATGTTATCGATGCAAATATCACAAGCAGTATTTCTTGAGATAGTTTACTAAATGATGTGACATTGTAAATCAGATAAATATATATAGGAGGCATTTTACAAAAAAAAATCCCTCACAGGTTATTTTACACCTTTAAAGGGACCCTGTCATCATAAAAAAAGGTCAATCACGTCCTGGTAGTGACACAGGTGGCCAGTACCTTCTTGCCTTCATACAAAGCTCCAACACTTCCCAGTAGTGACACAGGTGGCCTACACCCTTCTACCTTCATACAGAGCTACAACACTTCCCAGTATTGGCACAGATGGTCACTTCTTGGTAGTGATACAGGTGGCCTGTACCCTCTTACCTTGATAAAAATCTCCAACACTTCCCAGTATTGGCACAGATGGTCTGCACCCTTCTGCCCTCGTACAAAGCTCCAACATTTCCCAGTATTGGCACAGGTGGCCTATACCCTCCTGCCTCCATAAGAAAGTTCCATAACTTCCTGGTAGTGACACAGGTGGCCTGCACTCTCCTGCTTTCACACAAATCTCTAATACATCCTAGTAGTGACACAGGTGGCATGTACCCTCTTGCATTCATACAGAGATCCAACACTTCCCGGTATTGGCACAGGTGGTCTGCACCCTTCTGCCTTAATAAAAAAGCTCCATCACTTCCTGGTAGTGACACGGGTGGCCTGTACCCTCTTGCCTTGATACAAAGCTCCATCACTTCCCGTTATTGGCACAGGTGGCCTGCACCCTTCTGCCTTTAAACAAAGCTCCAATACTCCCCAGTATTAGCACAGGTGGCTTCCATCCTTCTGTCCTCATTAAAAGCTACAACACTTCATAGTAGTGACACAAGTGGCCTGCACTCTCCTGCCTTCATAAAAAAGCTCCATCAAGCCCCTGGTAGTGACACAGGTTGCCTTTTTAAAAAAAACTTCATTAGGTCCTGGTAGTGACACAAGTGGCCTGTACCCTCTTGCCTTCATGCAAAGCTCCAACACTTCCCAGTATTGGCACAGTTGACCTTCACCCCCCTGCCTTTATAAAAAAGCTCCAAAACTTCCCAGTATTGGCACAGATGGTCTGCGCCCTTCTGCCCTCATACAAAGCTCCCACACTTCCCAGTATTGGCACAGGTGGCCTGTACCCTCCTGTCCTCATAAAAAAGCTCCATCACTTCCTGGTAGTGACACCGGTGGCCTGCACTCTCCTGCTTTCATACAAATCTCTACTACATCCTAGTAGTGACACAGGTGGCCTGTACCCTCTTGCATTTATACAGAGCTCCAACACTTCCCGGTATTGGCACGGTTGGTCTGCACCCTCCTGCCTTAATAAAAAAGCTCCATCACTTGCTGGTAGTGACACAGGTGGCCTGTACCCTCTTGCATTTATACAGAGCTCCAACACTTCCCGGTATTGGCACAGTTGGTCTGCACCCTCCTGCCTTAATAAAAAAGCTCCATCACTTGCTAGTAGTGACACAGGTGGCCTGTATCCTCTTGCATTCATGCAGAGCTCCAACACTTCCCGGTATTAGGACAGGTGGTCTGCACCCTCCTGCCTTAAAAAAAAAGCTCCATAGCTTCCTGGTAGTGACACGGGTGGCCTGTATCCTCTTGCCCTGATACAAAGCTCCAACACTTTCCGGTATTGGCACAGGTGGCCTGCACCCTTCTGCCTTTATACAAAGCTCCAATACTCCCCAGTATTGGTACAGTGGCTTCATGATTTCCTTCCCAATTATTTAATGAACTAATGAACTGTACTCATTAGGCACACATCTTTTTTGTCAAGCCATCGCAGTGCCATCATTTTGCCTTTCTGCCAGTTTCCATTTCTCCAGTCCTCAACTTCTTACTGTCAAAAATTGGCGGCACGTCGTGCCGGTTAGCCCTAACGATTCCATAGGCATCTGTTTTGTTCTGCAAAAGAAACTCATAAAGTTCAGGAGATGTGTAAAAGTTGTTTGTAGTTACGCAATAGCCCTTTAGCAATGGCTCAATTAGTGAAAGAACGGAAGATGTTGCCATTCCATAGTTGCTGTGGGTTGAATTTTATTCCTTTCCCAGTGTATAGGACAGAATTCTAAATGTAGCCAGTCGACGATTCGCATAGCATGAAGGATTTTAAGCCAAATTGTGCTCGCCATGTATTGTATCCAGCTGAGCCTTCATTTGTAGGCCATTAGACTTCTATGCTAATATCTCTATCTGGCACATAGCTCTGTTGGAAATTCTTCAGAATAATTTGATATACTTCCCAAATTTTCTTGAGTTTTGGTGCTGGATGAGTGGTTTCATCAAATTTTTTGTTGTTTTCAAAGTGCAACTATTTCATTATGAGGGAAAATTTGTAGGGTAGGACCCCACTGCCGCCATTCTTTTTACATCGCTAATTTTAGAACTTCATGTGAGTGTACCCTTTTTTAAAAAATTTGGTGTATTTTTTTACGGAATTACACTATGTGGCTTCTCTCCTTCTCATTACATTTTATGGCCATTTGCTTTTCAACATTATCCTGAGGGACCTACTAGCTCCCGGTCTGCTTCCGGACTTCCACTTCCATCACTTCTCTGGAACATCCATCAATACCCACCACCCAAGCCTGATTTGACCCAGTTGGGCGTACGCCCTTTTGGGTCCACGCCATTTGGTAAACCTCCCTATTGTTGGATGGTGGTGCGTCTCTTCTGCGTTCACCCCAGATGTCACACATTTGATATGTTCCTTGCACGAAGTCACTGAAAATATATCTACCTATTTATGAGTCTTACATATACGGAGGACTTTTTTACGTTTTCTGTGATACCCTTAATCATTGGTTGGACATTCATTTTATGTTGAACTTTTTAGCGCTACACATAAGTTTTGTTTGTTGCAACTATTTCATTATGAGGGGAAATTTGTACTTTGACATGACCGTGCCAAAGAATGGAGTGGCAAGTAATTTGTTAGTTGTCCAATACCGCTTCTGCAGGGGTTTCCTCACTACTCCCTGAAGTATTATTGGGCCTAGAAATATCCAAATGTCATCTTTGGTCACTGGTTCCCATTTTCTACTTCTTGGAAACTTCCGATGCGTAGTAGCTTGTTGCTCTTGGTACCGGTTTGTCTCCGTAATTATTTTTTCAATAACCTCATCGGTCAGAAATAGTTGTAGGTGTGCCAAGGGATTGTCATCTTCAACATCCACTTTCATACCAGGTGCTCTAGTAAATGGGAATCTTGGGGGCGCTGCGTAATCCGTACCGCAGTCAATAGAGCACCAAGTCCGCACATCACTGAGCTCAGTTGCAGAATCATCGCTGAAATCACTTTCTGTGTCTGATGACAAATTTCCCCACTAATCACTATCACTCAATTCTGCAAGTGATTCTGAATCGTTATCGCTGTTTTCAAGCAGGTCATAAACCGCTTTTGATGTAGAGGCACGCTTTTTGGGTGCCATGGATGTTCTCCAATTTTCAGGCAGAAAGAATAGTAAAACTGCAGGCAGGGCACTGGACAAAGCACTGGGGACAAACTGAGGTCAAATGATTTCATAAAGTAATATAATCCAATAAGTTTACAATGTATTGAGTGTGTGTTGTGTTTTATACATTTTGACATTGCCACAGGTTCCACCACCATGCGTTGCGACACTCGCCCAGAACACACAGAGCATTGGGCGGAAGATCCGCCCACCGGACACAGCAGGAGTACATTGCGTGATCGTGGGGACAAGGTAAGTAACCTCTTCCAGGATCCTGCGATGCAATCCCAAGTGTGGCTCGGGGTTACAGCTAATGGTACTTAAATTTCACCCCGAGCCACCCTCGTGAATACCACCAAAGAGGTTAAAGTTGTTTGTGTGGACACAATAAAAAAAAACAAAGAAAAAAACCCAGTGATCCTGCCAGAAATCCAGGCAGCTTCTAACTTGCTGTGAGGAAAAAGGGAGGAATGTTCTGCAGTTGAAATCAGGACAATAACCTTAGGGTGACAGTGGTGATGCCCCATAGATGCAGTACAGCACTGGCAGGATTGATAACCTATAATATATTACAGTTTGTGGGTTTAGGTACATTTTAAAGTAGAATTCAAGGTAAAAAAATAAGGGCCCGTTCACATATGGGCGATTTGGAATTGCGAGCAGAATCACAACCTCATTTACTGGTTGCCAAGAATATTTAAATATTTAAACCTAATTTACTGGTTGCTAAGAATATTTAAATACTTGAATGTCCAAGGCCTGGCCACAAGTTCATTTTAAGTTACACTAATCTCTGAGAATTTCTATAATGATTGTGTCTTGAGATACAGTACTATGTGTATACAGCGTGACTTTTAATCTGTTCTGTATACAGATTTAAATGACAACGGAGCTGTTTCACTGCTTCTCACATGTGGTTATAATAGGATGAAGTGGGCACTGCTCAGACGGCAATACAGTTAATGGAAACATTTACTTGCGATATGAATCTGTGAGTGGGGCTGACTCCGTTTCCTCCTGAAGTAAACAGAATGTAAAATGTATTGTGACTTGAGCATGTTCAGGCAATTAATATTTAATGGAGACAATATTGCTAATATATTCTGAAAGTAGCATTGTGGGCTAATTGTAGTGTAACACGAAAACGAGTTATCTTTGTCACATAACCAATAGTAGCTTCAATATGATCAGTTACTTATTACAAGGTGCTGCTACTACATCCGCATTTACCTGTATCTGACGGCATGTGTTCTTATCTATACCACAACAAGCAGTGATATTTGCCTAGGTGGCCACACACAGCAGCATAATATCTAATGATACAGCTGATATCATGGCAATCTCTCTCAACCTATCTAAATGATTGCATTTGCAGACTGGTGTGAGTATCACAACAGATCATCAGTTACTGTTTAACTGCTTCAATACTGGGCACTTTCACCCCCTTCCTGCCCAGGCCAATTTCCAGCTGTCACACTTTGACTGATAATTGCATGGTCATGCACCCAAATGAAATTTTTATTTATTTATTTTTTTCTTAGACTGAGCTTCCTTTTGGTGGTATTGAATCACCACTGGATTTTTTATTTTTTTGCTAAAAAAAAATTTAAAAAGTTCAAAAATTTGAAAAAAAAAAACGTTTTTAGTTTCTGTTAGAAAATTTTGTAAATAAGTACCATAATTTTTCTCCTTCACCGATGTGCACTGATGAGGCTGCACTGATGGGCAATGATAGACTGCAATGAAGGGCAATGATGAGGAGGCACTAATATGTAGCACTGATGGGCACTGATAGGCGGCACTGATAGGCAGCACTGATAGGCAGCACTGATAAGTGGCACGGATTGGCGGCACTGATGGGCGGCACTGATTAGCAGGCACTGATGGGCACTGAAAGGCAGCACTGATGGGCACTGACTGGCATCACTACTGGGCACTGTTGGGGCTGCCCTGATTATCTTTGCAGGTCTCCCCTGTGATCAGCTCTCTTCTCCTCACACTCTGTCAGTTTGAGGAGAGAAAAGCCGATAACCGCATTTCCTTGTTTACATTTGATCGGCTGTGATTGGACACAGCTGATCACATGGGTAAGGAGCCTCGTCATCGGCTCTTTACTGAGATCGGGATTACACCGTGTCCCAGGGACACAGCATGCCACCGATCGCCACACTGCACACCCCCAGCAGGCATGCAAGCGTGGCGAGAGTAGGACGACGTCATAGGATGTTGTTCCAGAACAAGAGAGCCATCCCGCCACCGTCATTTGTCTAATGGTGGTTAATAAGAGTAATAGCTACACATGTCTATTCCAACAATACAAACAAATGGCTACTACCCCCACCTATAACTGGCCTTATGAGCAAGGAGCACATGGAAGGGAAACGCATGTAAAACAAAACCAAAGAAAATTCCCAGTTCAACTGGTCAGCCAGCCTGCAACCAACCAAATTAACCTAACAGTTTGCGTTAAAAACAGAGGTTTCATTTGCACACATTTGCAAACACGACAAGGTGCCCCATTATTATCCTCGGTCCTAAGTCTATACATTTTTGAGAGCCTCCATAGTAGAAGCATGTCTGTTTCAACCAGAGACTGTAGGGTTGATTTCAGTGACGGCTGGTGGTTCTTTGTTTGGGGGGAGCGGCAAACAACCCGCCCCCAGGGCACCTCAAACCCCCCCCCACAGTCTGCTGGTCCACCGGCACTTACCCCATCTAGGCGGCAGGCACATCGGGCAGCGGCGGGGATCGGGCAGCGGCGGGCACATTGGGCAGCGGCGGGGATCGGGCAGCGGCGGACATCGGCTCCTGTGTCTTCTCCTCCTCGCTTCCGCCTTGCATCTCACCCCCTGCTCCTAGGCGTCCAATAGGATTGCTTGTCCTTTCAGCCAATCGGGTAACGGGTATCAGACCCACTTCCTGATTGGCTGGGAGGAGGATCAGTGTTACAACAGTGAATAATAATTCGCTGTTGTAACGCCTGGGTGGGCTCATGGCGCAATGCTCTGCGCCACAAGCGCACCCTACTTTGAAGCCTATTAGAGCCTCTGGCTCTAATCAGGTTCCTAAATAACACCCCCGCCACTGTAATTCATGCGCCTGGTGTCCCCAAAGGGGTTAGGCGCATGAATAGGGGGTAAAGGCCGTGGATCATAGAACATTAATTAGGATGTGTCGTCGTGGATAAAGAGGGCGGCGCCCCTAATGGACGGGTCACCCCTGGTTAATTTACTAAAACTAGAAAGTGTAAAATCTGGTGCAGCTGTGCATGGTAGCCAATCAGCTTCCAACTTCAGCTTGTTCAATTAAGCTTTGACAAGGAAACCTGAAAGCGGATTGGTTTCTATGCAGAGCTGCACCAGATTTTGCACTCTTCAGTTTTAGTAAATCAACCCCTTTGGATCAGCCTCATGCACAGTGCCACAGATGAAATGATCAATAGACATGGAAGCAGATATTCTCCAGCATATTAGCAGAGTTGCCTTGCAGAGCTGCACTCATTTTCTACCAGAAATGCTATCTATATGGAATTTCTATGCTCATTTTATGTTTGCTCTGGTTTCCTCTGGGTCCTCCAGTTTCCACTCACAATCCTGGAAGGCTAATCAGTTACTACAGAAAATGCCCTTCTGTGCGTGCCTGTAAAGCTATCCATATGAGGCTAAACAAGAGAAATCAATTGATTCCCCCATCCACAGTAAACAACAGGAATTTGCCATAATTTGAGCTGTATATGGCCAGCTTAAAAAAGGAATTTCCCTCTGCCCCCCCTAAAAATAAAAATTCCCAACACTTGTCCTTGTAAAACAGAAAATAAAATACTTACTGGACCATGAAGTCCAGCGTTGTCTTTCCTAAAGCAGCTACACCCAAAACTGGAAGTGCTGTTTATCTGCCTCTACCCCTCCTCTGGTGCCACATTTGAAACCTTTCGGAGGGGGGGGGGGGGAGCAGGTACCTGTTTTTGACAGGTACTTACTCCCACTTCCGGGTGATCTTGCCGTGGTGAGATCACCCAGAAGTTCGGCCCCCCTCCTCCTTCATCCGCTGCCAGGCCATTCACAAAGCGCGGCACGCTTTGCGCATGCACAGTAGAAAACCGGCTGTGGAGCCGCAAGGCTTCACTGTCGGTTACCCTTACAAGCAATGGCGGCAGCAGCACCCGAGAGCCGATGAAAAAATAGGCTGGGCTGAAGACACTGTGGGATCCCTAGACAGGTAGGTGGACAGGTAGGTGTCCTAATATTAAAAGTCAGCAGCTACATTATTTTTAGCTGCTGACTTTTAATTTTTTCTGAAGGAGGCTGGACCTTCTCTTCAACTGTAACTGAGCACCACAAACTAAAAACTTTATTTTATACATTTTTAATACTCGAAGCAAACTCCCCCATCCATCCATGTCTCCATGCTTTATTTTTGTTAAGAAATTACTTTGAAAAACAGCCCCTACCATTTCTAGCCATGGCCATCTTGAGTAAAGGCAGATTATTCATGGTGGAATCCATTTGCCCCTCGCTCAGGCATGCAGGCAGAAGGGTGTGCTTAAGCTGAAAAAACCCATTATCAATATAATCCAGAAAAAAAATGCCCATGAAAACTATATGACATTTATTTTGGCCTAGGCTAGAAACCGCTAAGCAACTGAAATGTAAAAAAAAGGTTAAAACAAGTAAATACAGGCATACCCCACTTTTAAGTACACAATGGGGTTTATTTACTAAAGCTGGAAAGTGCAAAATCAGGCTCATCTGCATAGAAACCAATGAGCTTCCAGGTTTTATTACCAAAGCTTAATTGAACAAGCTGGGGTTAGAAGCTCATTGGTTTCTATGCAGAAGTGAGCCTGATTTTGCACTTTCCAGCTTTAGTAAATAAACCCCATTGTGTACTTAAAAGTGGGGTATGCCTGTATAATCTACCTTCCTATCTATTTACTAGAGCTAGCAGCATAAGGATCAAAAATAGTTCATGTTGATTGAGAGAGCAAAGTTCCACTGGGGTACCGTGACGGTCATCCTGGCCTAAGCTGAGAGTTGGGAAGGAAAAAAAAAAAAATTTTTTTACTCTTCCAAAAAATTTTATTTATTTTTTGCTAATGTGTAAGGGGATGATGCAGGGAAGAGCACTTTGAAAAATTGTTCCACTTTAAAACTGGTAGAGGCATTAGATGTTATTTCAAGTAAATTTGAGTCAAGGACTGGTGTAATAGTATGACATTTGCTCAGATCAAAGATCCTCAAAAATCTCAGCAAACACTCTGAGTGGGGTTTTAGTTGGTTGCTAAAGCTGATGTAAGACGGGTGAGTCTGCTAGTAGCCAAAAATCCCCAGAAGCAGGATGGCAAAAGTCAGTGGCAGGATTACCATTAAACTGTCCTTCTGTCCTTATGGAAATGCTCCCTCACAAACTGAAATGAGATGTCATTCCCATTGCTAGTGATTGAGATTCAGTAGCATTCAGGCCACTGATGGAACGACATCTCACTGCCTCAGCTACAGAAAGCCAATTATTTGGTGCCAGACAGGCAACCCCTATGGCCATTCTGCCACTGGCAATTTGTTGTTAGCAGTAGATTCACCTGTCTGACATCAGCCTAACAGCTTAGATTCACCTGTCTGACATCAGCCTAACAGCTTAGATTCACCTGTCTGACATCAGCCTAACAGCTTAGATTCACGTGTCTGACATCAGCCTAACAGCTTAGATTCACCTGTCTGACATCAGCCTAACAGCTTAGATTCACCTGTCTGACATCAGCCTAACAGCTTAGATTCACCTGTCTGACATCAGCCTAACAGTTTAGATTCACCTGGCTGACATCAGCCTAACAGTTTAGATTCACCTGTCTAACATCAGCCTAACAGCTTAGATTCACCTGCTATTGTTTACAAGAGAGGGCTGGTAGTCCGCCACGATTCAGTTGTAATAGAAAAATAGATTTTAGTGAAATTTGAAAGCAAATTTCCAACCAGTGCTTTTAGATACAGAGGTGAATGGTGGCTTGTTAAGTTTTTTTACTGCTTGTTTAGAATATGTAAATAATTTAGAATGTAGAGTCTGGGCACAGGTTCATTTTAATTGAAAAAGCAATTAGGGTTGATGACACTGATTAAACTGGGTATGAAGAGCAATGCAACAGTGAAGTTACATTTTCATTCCAAAAGTTAATTTGTTGTGTAGCATGAAAAATCTGCTGCCAAAATTTTAAGACTGCTAGAGACTGCAAAGAGGTTTCCTTGGTTTTCTTCTACAACTACAATCATTTTATTTAAAATGAAAAGATCCCTTTGTTGCCATTAGTCATCTCCACATATTAGATTACAACCCTTTACGCTTTAAAGTATAACTAAAGGCAAAACATTTTTTGTAGGTTTTAGATGGAGTGCAGAGTGATTGCTGTGTCTCTGTTAGGCTGCATTCACACCCGTGCGCAGCGTCTTTCAGCCTTTTTCCGGTGTTTTTTTTTTTTGCACGTTTTTATGCATGATTTTGGCACATTTTTATGCGCAATTTTGAGCTTTGCCGGTTTTTTATTAGCCAATAGAGAAAACTCATCTGTTGCATCATTTGTTGCTAGGTATTTCAGCTTTTATAGCTTTTATTTTCTATTATTCATTTTTTTTTTGTTAGGGTAAGGGGTTAGAGTTAAAGTGGAGGGCCACCCTGAAAAAAAAAATTCCACCAAAAATCCTAAAAAAAAAAAAAAAACATTTGGAAAAAAAAAAATTATACTTACCTAAACCCTTGTTGCTAGGCGGCCTTCCTAATCTGCCTCTTCCTATTCCGCGGCGTGTTCTGCTCCTCGGTGAGTGGCCCCGTTGTCTTCTGGGAACTTATTTTTTGTTAGGGTGTTAATACTTCTACTAGTACTACTACTACTACCACTACTACTACTACTAATAATAATAATAAATTAATAAATACATGTAAAATAAATACACAAATAAATAAAAATGATCATAAATAACGGAAAATTTTCTATCAAATACTTACCGTAATTTTCCTTTCCTGATGGACTCCATGGCAGTCTATCTGTGGGTTAACCCCACCTCCTCTCCAATGCTATAGGACCCCATTCCCATAAATTTGAACTCCTAGCTAGCGAATGTGTTCCGTAACTAGCCAACTCTTGACCAATGGGTGGGAACTCCATCTGCCATGGAGTCCATCAAGAAAGGAAAATGACGGTAAGTATTTGATAGAAAATTTTCAGTTTTCCTGACAGACTCCACGGCAGTCTACGTGTGGCAAATAACTAGTCAAACCACACAGGTGGGTATGCTGATCAAAAAGAAATTTAATTTGCCCCGTCAATCGACAGGATTCTTAAACCAAAGTTCACAGATGATAGAGAGGCAGGTTCTATGCAATAATGTGACATAAAGGTATTAATGGAAGCCCACAAGGCTGCTTTGCAAATGTCATCTGGAGCCACATGTCGGGCTGCTGCCCAGGAAGCCACCATGCCCCTGGTGGAGTGTGCCGTCACTGCCTCTGGAGGAGCCAAGCCCTTAGCCCAATAAGCCTGCTGGATGAATTGGACGATCCAGGCCGCAATCGTTCTGGTTGAAGCTCGCTTCCCTTTGTTATTCCTGGAGTGCAGGATAAACAGGTAGTCAGAACATCTAAAGGAGGAAGTAACTTGCAGGTATTCCTTCAGTATTTCCCCTACATCCAGAGGGCGAGCTTCAGTGGACCCTGGGGGGGTCCTGAATGTAGGCAGGACAATTTCTTGGTTCTCATGGAACACTGAAGTAACTTTCCACCCGGTCCAGGAAGAAAGTCGGGAATGGTTCCTTATGACCTAAGGACCCGATCTCAGAGAACCTTTTGCCTGAGGTGATGGCTACTAGGAAGGCGACTTTTGCAGAAAGGTCTTTGATAGAAAGCGGAGCCTATCCCGTGGTACTGAGTACAGTCAGTCAGTCCAGAACAAGAGGAAAATCCCACTTGGGGAATCTTGGCCTTCTTTTGGGCCTGAGTCTTGCCACCCCATGGAAGAACTGCAGGTTTAGAGGATGAATGGCCCATGATGTTCCGGAGAAGACAGACAGGGCTGAGACTAGGACCCTGAGGGAGCTGATGGATAGAGACAGAGCTAGGCCGGATTGAAGGAAGCTGAGGATATCTTGGATTCCTGGATCTCTAAATGATCTACCCGTAGAGGATGAGAATTCAACAAACTTGGCCCATATTCTCCTGTAGACCTTATTCGTGCTTGCCTTTCTTGAGCTCTCCCCTCTACATTGCAAATCCCCCTCTCCGTCAGAGACTCTTTACCTATACTGGAGTTGCGGTATGCCAGATTGACACACCGCAACAACGATCGCGTGATGCTTGTTATTCTGAAAGACGTCATCTGACGTCCGGTCAGGGTAACACAAGCACTTTGCCGACGTCATTTTGCTATATGGCGGGTGGCAAGTGGTTAACCGCTTGCTGGCCAGCCGCCATCATTATTTGGCGGCATACAAGAAAAAGAACCACTGCTCCAGGTATATGATGAAAGACTGATTGGAATGTATCATAGAGTGCCAGCCCCGGCCTGCCTCCGTGGGAAACTTGTGAAAGAAGAAAGAAATGGCTGCACATCCAGAAATCCCATCTTGTGCTTAAATATAGATGTATGTGTGAAACGTGTCTATGTGACCATATGTTGGTGTCTTTGGTGTTATCTTTGTGAACAATAAAAGGCAATCGGGATTTCTGGATGTGTCGGCTCTCCTGTGCAAATCGCCGTAGCTGTATGGCGGCTCGCGCATGTGCAGTTGAGGACAGGAGTGTGCCTGTGGGTCGGACGGACTCGATGTCTGCCGGTGACCCGCGATCGCCTATTACAGAGGCAGGACAGGGAACTGGACAGAGAACTGCCTTTGTAAACAAGGTGATTGCCCTTTCTGACAGGTAACATGTCAGAGATCTTCTGTTCCCAGTGATCAGGAACAGTGATCTCTGTCATGTCCCTGGCAGTCCATCCCCCCTACAGTTCGAACACACCCAGGGCACACATTTAACCCCTTGATCACCCCCTAGTGTTAACCCCTTTCCTGCCAGAGACATTTATACAGTAATCAGTGGCTATTTGTAGCAGTGATCGCTGTATAAATGTCAATGTTCCCAAAAAAGTGTCAAAAGTGTCCAATCTGTCCGCCGCAATGTCGCAGTCCCGTTAAAGATCGCAGATCGCTGCCATTACTAGTTAAAAAAATTAAAATAATAAAAATGCCATAAATCATCCCTATTTTGTAGACGCTATAACTTTTGCGCAAACCAATATCAATATACACCTATTGAGATTTTCTTTACCAAAAATATGTAGAAGAATATATATCGGCCTAAACTGATGAATAAATTAGCTTTTTTTTTGTTTTGTTTTTTGTATGTGTAAAAGTAAAAAAAAAAAAGAACCAAGAGAAATCTCTATTTGTGGGAAAAAAAGGAAATCAATTTGGTTTGGGTACATGGTCACACGACCGCGCAATTGTCAGTTAAAGCGACGCAGTGCCAAATCACAAAAAATGGCCTGGTCATTAGGGGGCAAATCCTTCCGGGAATGAAGTAGTTAAAGCAGAGTTCCACCCAAAAATGGAACTTCCGTTTAAGTACTCGTGACCCCCTGACATGCCACATTTGCCATGGCCTTTTATTTGGGGGGGGGGGGGGGGGGGGGGTACCTAGTTTTCACAGGTACCCAGCTCCCACTTCCTCTCCTGGTGCTGCGACACTGAGCGGACATTCACCTCTCCCCCTCCCTCCCTGCAATCTTCTGGGAGACATCACAGGTCCCAGAAGATTGTCCAGCCATTCATAAAATGTGGCTCACGCATGCGCAGTGCACACTCGGCTGTGAGGCCACAGCCGGGTACCCACTCTTGCAATGCTGGTGCTGCAGAGAGGAGGGGGAGAGAAGCGAGGCTTCGGGCAGCGGACACGTGAGTGTCTGTTTATTAACCTCTTCCTGTCCGCTCTGTAGCTGTCATTAACCTACATTGTTGGAAAGCCATCACTAGATGTCCTCCCCTTTGCGCACGCGACACGTTCTGTGATCCCTGAGTCAATGAGACTCGGATGATCACAGATCGGAGTAAGGGGCCGATCCCGGCCCCTTACCACATGATCAGCTGTCAGTCAATGACAGCTGATCACGTTATGTAAACAGAAAATCTGTAATCGTTTTTTTTTTTCTCAAGCCAATCACCGGCTTTCGTGTAAGGGGCATTGGTCCCGAAGAGGAAGAAGCACAGCCACCTCATCTGTGCCCACCAGTGCCGCTTGTCCTTGCCACCTGCCAGTGCCCACAGTGCATATCAGTGCCCACCAACCAGTGCCCACCAGTGTATAACAGTGCCACCTAGCAGTGCTGCCTATCAGTGTCACCTACCAGTGCCCATTACTGCCTATCACTGTCACCCATCAGTGCCCATCACTGCCACCTATCAGTGCCACCAATTAGTGCCCTTCAGTTCCACCTATCAATGCCCTTCAGTGCCACCCATTAGTGCCACCTCTCAGTGTCCACCAGTGCTACCTCATCATTGCCCACCAGTGCCGCCTATCAGTGCCCACCAGTGCCGCCTATCAGTGACGAGCAGTGCCGCCTATCAGTGCCCATCAGTGCCGCCCTATAAGTGCCCATCAATGCAGCCTATCGGTGCCCATCAATGCAGCCTCATCAGCGTACATCAATGAAGGAGAAAAATTACCTGTTTGCAAAATTTTATAACAAAAAATAAACAACCCAGAGGTGATCAAATACCACCAAAAGAAAGCTCTGTTTGTGGGAAAAAAAATGATAAAAATGTAATTTGGGTACAGTGTTGTATGACCGCGCAATTGTTGTTCAAAGAGTGAGAGCGCTGAAAGCTGAAAACTGGTCTGGGCAGGAGGGGGGTTTAAGTGCCCAGTAAGTAAGTGGTTAAAAGTCAGCAGCTGCACTTTTTGTAGCTGCTGACTTTTAAATGGGTGGAACGCCGCTTTAAGCCTGATACACACAATGAGATTATCGGACGAATGATCATCCGTTTTTCTTTTTTTGCATGCTAGTCTCCATATGAGAAATGAAGATGTTACTAAAGTTACGACAGAATAACAATTCAGAAGTGATGTAACATATATTGTATTTTATTTGTATTTTCTGACTAAAACTGTACTGATTCAACCATCTGGTATCGTACAAGAAAAATTTTCGTGCTTGTCCCATAGGATAATTTTGCATGACCTGTCCTGATCCAATCTGTGTACAATGATCAGATACGAACGCTTAAAAATCTGTATTTTTGATATGTTTTTCTGATCGTGCGCACTAGACTTTATGCTATCTAAAATGAAAAAAAAAGTTTTCCCTTTAGTTAGCACTTTAAACAAGTGGGATGGGTGACTTCTCTATGGCAACGGGGTCTTCCTGCATCTCCGTATCTCCCCGCTCACTGAGCATGTTAAGACTGTTGCGCAGCAAATATAAGTCTCTATATCAGGGGAGGTCAACTTGCAAAAGTCAGTGTCATTAAAACTTTCCCTCACTGGCAAGTTGGCAAGGAAAACACTGAGTATGGGCTGCTGGGGCCTGAGGGCGCAAGATAAGTACCAATAGGCTGTAGGTTGGACATGAAGACTCTACATCCTAGACCAGCCTTTCTCAAACTTTTGAACCCATGAGGAACCCTGAAAATAATTTTCACATTCTCAGGGAAATTCTGCTGAATCAGATTACAGCTACAGTTCATGTTACATTTCCATGATCAATAAGCTGATTAAAAGTTTTTAATAAAAGAATAAGAAATGTGGTGTACCCAGCGTATTTACAACCCAGGACAGATTATTTCGACAACAACTCCCTACAAAATCTTTTTGGTAAAGTACTTAAAATGAGCAATAACTGCAGAAAAGAAAGCCAGACAGTGAAAGTTGTGGTGTCCTCTAACATTAGAAGTCACTGTAGAAGTGACCCCTTGCATTGGTGGTTAGTGGAAAATGTTCTACTTGCATCGATGGTCAATGTGGTGGGATATCAATGCATCATTGCTGTTCCAGGAACCTCTAGCAAAATCAGAAGGAACCCTAATATGGGAATGTTTCTAATTATTTAGGCATTATAGCAATAATATTTTACCAAATACTGCAATATGAATATTTACATTTTAATGGCTTCCATCACAGACACACTTTCAAGAGCACCCTAAAGAAAACATGAGCTAGGAGAAAATGTAGACTGTCTTTTCTAACCTCTCCTTCAGGCTTCAATGTTTTCTATTTGGCCTAATTGGAACCAGCATACTAATCAGGAGTTCTGACTTTGACTTGAGTATGACTTCACTTACAGCAAGCATGTTCTATGTCAATAACTAAGAAAGTATTGAAGCTAGAGATAGCCAGTGAACTATCATTTTTAGATGGAGGTCAGCAATGGCAGCCTGTACATTCCTTTCAGTACAGTTTTGCTTTAAAGTGTATGCAAAACCAGTTTTTGTTGTTGTTTTGTATAGAAGGTAGAAGGGTTAGAACCTTTGTCCAGGTTGTTTTGCTGTCTATGACCTTGTGTTGGATATTCACCTTCACTATTAGCTCTTGTTACCATTGTCTCCGGTGTGTGGAAAGTGAGGGAAAATCCAATGACTTTCGGTTGTCACAGAAAGAGAAGATGGGGGAAACTTCCAGTGGTGGAACCTGTTCTGTTGGCAGCTAAAAGCAGGTATATCCTTGGTTTTTAGAGGCCTCATCTTACTTTCTGCTAAGTCTTTGGGACCGAAAGCAAAGGGAAATCTTCCCAATGGGACACAGACAGTATAAAAGGGTCAAGGGTCATGGAGCACCAAGTCCCCTTTCATATAGGTGCCATGAACAGATCCACTGCTTCCATGAACAGATCCCCCACTGAATCGAAGTAGAATGCAACAGATGTCACTTTTTTGACACCTGTGCCTGTTCATTTTTTAGCTCCATTTAAAAACCAGGGTGCTTTCCAGGCACAGATTGGATCTAGGGATGGCTGAATGTAAACAGACTTGCATCCTTTACATCAGACTGCCTCAAATCTGTCATATTTAAGTAAAAAAAAAAAAAAAATAACCCCAAAAAACAGAAAGTGCTGCAGACCTTTCTCATTTTTTTTCCAGGACTGGACGGACTCAGAGGCAAGCAGATGTAAGCAGATGCACATCCGTTTACACTTGCCTGCCCACGAGGGCTGCCATCCGTCATTTACCCGGATAGTCTGGGTTTCAGACCTCCTGAAACCCAGACACAATATACATAATGGACTGTGGCACCCCAAGTAACCGAGTAACACAACCGCCAAGTGTATAAGGGTGTGCATGGGATCCATTCCCATATACGGACAGGACAGGAGAGAGGGCTTGGTCTGCTCCTCCTCCTCCCACCTCTACCCCTCTGTCTGCCTACCCACACTCCAACCTCAGATGTTCTGTACCACAGGAATAGGATGTGTGGGCTGGAAATCTGAAGTTCAGCACCAGGCAGATACATCATGGATGAAAGGTGTCAATGTCTGAGCCTTCATCCTCGGGTGAGTGAGATCACCATCATGTCTGTGACTGAAGTCACCCCCCACCCTCCCTTCTTTCTCCTGCCACTAAGCGAGTGAATACACTAAGGTACAGTAAGAGGGACTCAGATGTAAGGGATGCCCTGTGGTCTTTGGGAACCCTAATTTAAGGGGAAATGTTGGGAACTCTGATGTAAGTGGGAGGTTTGATGAGGAGAAACCCCCTTATATTAGAGTTCCCCTTTACACCAGAGTCCACAGCATTTCCCCTTAAAAAAAATTGCCATGAGATGCTAAAGTGTTCGGGTTTGACTTGAAGAAAAGCTGTCAAATCTACTGCCCACAGACTTACATAGAGCTGTAAACAGGTCCACCTTAAAAAATAAAAGGGGCCTAATTTACACAGAAAATCAAAAATACAATATATGAGGAACAACTGTATAATAAGTCTACATATGTAATATGTAATATATTGTTCTAGAGTGCCAACGTACTTTAACAGCATCACTAAGATTTTTTTTTACTTCATATTTTAACTTTTCAACACTAAAGATTAGACTAGATCAGGCAGAATCATGTTGTGTAAAGGCCACAAATGTGGCTTTGTAGAATTGCCTATAACTGATCTTTATACTAAAATCAATGAAATACAGTAGACAGATCTCAAACAGTTCCGAGTACATAGAATTTCTGTAATTAAAAAAAAAAAAAAAAAAAACAACATTACAAAATCCAGATCCGTGGTTATTAGCAATTGTTTATACAAAAGGCTCTCTCCTACAGTATACAGCAGATGAACCGATAAAGAAAATCTCTAGATTATAAATGCTGTCTGTAATTAGCCTTTTGCAGAATAACGACAAATTGTCTTATTTATATGGCAAGGAGCAACCAATTAGCAATTATCTCTCATTGTTTGCCTGTTCTAAAGCGATGAAGAGCACTCTATAGTACAATAACCCCACAGCATGCGTCCAACTGCAATTTTCAAACTAGGCTGTGTAATTCACTAAAGGGTTAAAGGGGATCTTTCACCAACCACAGAGCCTTGGTCATGCAGCAGTTCCCTGATTAGATAAAGGGACATGTTATTACCCAGTCTATCAGTGTCCGGATTAATGTTTTGGTGCAATACAAAGTTTGTTCTGGCTCTGGACATGTATACTAATTGTCCATCATTTACAGGCATAAAGCAGTGAGAGGAGAGATTCAAGTCTACCCAACTACAATTGAGCATTTTGAAAAATTAAGGTATAGATTTTAGCAGAAGTGACATGAAGTTAATACCTGTAATTATAGTATTCAATATACTGTATGAATTGTTCTTTTTATTTTACATGCCTTTTTTTATTTTTCTGCATATTAACATGCAGATTAAAGTGATTCTAAAGGAAAGATTGTTTAAAAAAAATAAAAATAAATACCAAACATGTTACACTTACCTGTTCTGGCACAGAGCAGCCCCAATCCTATTTTTTTTGGGGTCCCTCTTTGGAGGTCCTGCCCCCCCCCCTGCTGGGTGCCCCCAAAAGCAAGCCTCTTAATCAAAAAAAAAAAAAATTTTAAATTACATTTGGCAGGGAGCAGCGGTTTTAATATTGCTTTAGGGGCAATATTAAAAATGCTAAATAACTTTCCTGGGGGATACTCTCAACGTTCCTGTGAAGTGGCGCTTCAGTACGACATACACAACCTACTACATCAACACTAATATACAAATACAAAGATTAAATAATGCTGTTTAAATTGCTGGTAAATCACACCTTCCGCTTCTGTAATTCTGTTTCTAAACAGATGCAGATTCCCTTGATACATAATAGACCTTTAACCTAGGCTCTGTCTGATAAAGATGCTAATAAGGTCCCTCACAAAAAAAAAATACAAAGCAGACCTCCTTGATAAGAAGGCTGTCATAGTGAATGTATAATACAGCTGTCATGTGCAGTAGTGGTATTTCTACTCTACATGATGTTAGACTTCCACCAAATGGGTACAAAATGCAGTGTTTAGACAAACGCATGAACAGCCAAGATTTGACTTTGCCTAAAGTTTCACTTAAAAAAAAAAAAAAAAAAATGTTCACTGCAGAGTTAAGCAGAACTTCACCCTAAAGCCCTTCACCCTACACACAGGCTGAATGCCGGGCATCATCAGCCGGTTAAAAAAAAGCTGACCGACATTCGGCTCTTGTGTAAGGAAACCGGTCTGACAGAAGCTGGTCGGCTCCAGATCAGCGCTCTCAGCCAATGGCGTAGGGCATTGATCGAAGTGTTCTGGCCGGAGCCTGTCCCCATGTTAGAACACAACAGCTCAGCGGGGAGATTGCTGTACTAACGTTGGATTGTTAGTACAGCATCTCCGACCGGTTGTACCAGGCTTAAGGCTACGTATGCACCGGAGAGTAGGCCCGGTGTGAATAGTAGCGGAGGGAATCAGAGATTCCTGCTGCAGCTCTCAGCTGCTGGGTGTGGCCACTGGCCCCGTTTAATATAATGACAGGTCTAAGTTGCGGTAGCCGACGACCTGTTGTTATAGTGAACGGGGCTGGCGACCGAACCTAGCCACTCAGAGCCACAGCAGGAATCTTGGTGTGAATGTAGCCTTAAGGGGAAGTTCCACTTTATGTCCTCCCCCCCATCACATTTGGCACATTATATTTTTTGAGGGAGAGTGGGTACCTAGTTCTATTTATCTAGGCCAGGGATCCTCAAACAAAGGCCCTCCAGCTGTTGCGGAACTACACGTCCCATGAGGCATTGTAAAACTCTGACATTCACAGACATGACTAGGCATGATGGGAATTGTAGTTCCTGAACAACTAGCGGGCCATAGTTTGAAGACCCCTGGCCTAGGCAATCCAAATGGAAGTTTCCCCCTCCCTTCCACGCAGCCTTCTGGGACATGTCACGTGTCCCAGAAGGTGGCAGGATCATTCACAAAGTGCAGCACGGCTCGAAAATGTGCAGTTGGAAGCCAGCTGTGAAGCCGCAAGGAGTCACAACCGGCTCCCCACAGTAAACACCATGGCCCCATGGTCCCATAGTTGGGAGTGGTGCAGAATTGATTGCCCCACCCCAACTTATAATTCAGTAACGCAATTATTTTTTTTGCCTGCTGATAATTTTTTCTGCACACACAGAACTACACTGCTTGAATCTTCATCACTGGGGAAAAAAAGACTAAAATCTAGTATAACATCAAAATGCTAGCATGATTTCACTGCATTACTTATATTTTATTTTAAGTGAAACTATTTTAAAGCCTATTTTATTCTATAGAAGCAGGAACAAGTTGGGCAGTCCATTATATTTACGACTAGTATCGGGTGGCACAAATAAATCTGTTGATCCCTACCTAATTCTTCCAAAGTTTTTGGTGTTACTTTTCAGCTATTCAATGTCAGCCTACCACTTTATGACAAAAGTATATAACATAAGATGCATATGTTAAATTATATAAGGTATAAAATTGCCAAAGGGAGAATCATTAGACTGCATTAAGTTGTACTAAAGTGTTATTTCAAGTTTGTACTCTGGTCTACAAGTCTAGAGCAGCTCATATCTACAGCTCATAGTCTGCCCTCTATCTATCCATTAGAATGCATGTGCTTCCACTCTGGAGGCTCTCAAAAAATTAACAAGATTTAGGACTGCAGAAATATCAGGGTGCCTTGGAGCGGCTCTGCAGCTTACGCATGTATTTGCAAATGTGTGCTAACTAAACCCCTGTTTTTAATGCAAACTGTTAGACAGGAAAATGTGGTTGGTAGCAGACCGGTTGGCGACTTTAGCTGGGAATTTCTTTGGTTTTGTTTTGTCACAGTACATTAGCTGGAACAGTAAGTTGAAATAGCACATTTGACACCCAGGGCTGCCCTACATAACAAAATTATTTCCAGTAAATATAATAAATGAATGAATACAAATTATTATTATACAGGTTTCATATAGCGCCAACAGTTTGCGCAGTGCTTAACAAAATGAAGGCAGACATTACGGTTACATAACAATTTGGTGCAAGAGGAATCAGAGAGCCCTGCTCATTAGTGCTTACAATCTAAAAAGGCAGAGTCAATTGATACAAAAGGTAATAGCTGTGGGGGATGAGTTGACAGAGGAAGTAAAACAGTGTATTAGTTATAGGCAGTGTAGGCTTCTTTAAAGAGAAGGGTTTTTAGGGATCGTCTAAAGATGGATAGATTAGGGGACAGTCGGACAGATTGGGGTAGGGAGTTCCAAAGGTTGGGAGAAGCTCTGGAGAAATCCTGGAGGCGAGCATGGAAGGAAGTGACAAGGGAGCTAGAGAGCAGGAGGTCTTGGGAGGACCGAACACAGAGTGGTTTGGTTGGTATTTTGGCACTAGGTTAGTGATGTAGCTGGGGGCAGAGTTATGGATGGTTTTGTAAATTATTGTTAGTACTTTAAAATTTTATTCGTTGGGTGAGAGGAAGCCAGTGGGGGGAATGGCAGAGAGGGGAGGAGGACACTGAATGGTTGGTAAGGTGGGTGAGTCTTGCAGTGGCATTCATTATGGACTGAAGGGGGGATATTCTATGTAAAGGTAATCCAATGAGGAGGGAGTTGCAGTAGTCGAGGCGAGAGATAACCAGGGAGTGACTTAGAAGCTTGGTGGTGTCAGTTAAAAAGGGGCGTATTCTGGAAAGGTTGTGGAGGCTAAGGTGGCAGGATTTGGACAGGGATTGGATGTGGGCCTGAAAGGACAGTTCAGAGTCTAAGGTTACACCTAGCACCCTGGCATGTGGGGACGGACTGATAGATGTGCCATTGATCTTGACAGAGAAGTCGGGGAAGGGGCATGTGGGGGAGGAAATATTAAGAGCTCGGTTTCAGATTCAGTTTGAGGAAGTGGTGTGACATCCAGGCTAATATGTTTGTTAGTAAATCACTGATGCTTGAGGAGACTGATGGGGTGAGCTGAGGGGCAGAGAGATAGATTTTGGTGTCATCAGCATATAAATGATAGTGGAAGCCATGGGAGGCTATCAGCTGACCCAGGGACGACGTGTAGATCGAGAATAGTAGAGGCCCAAGGACAGAACCTTGGGGGACCCCAACGGTAAGAGGAGTTGGAGAGGAGGAAGTGGATTTGTAAGTGACACTGAAGGTGAAGTGAGATAGGTAAGATTCGAACCAACAGAGAGTGCAGCCATGGAGACCAAGCACATTTAGTTTTTTGAGGAGGAGGGGGTGGTCAACTGTATCAAAGGTAGCTGAAAGGTCCAAGAGTTAAGCCTTGTACACATTATCGGATTTTCCACAGACAAAACCTCTGACTTTTGTCCGAAGGCGTGTGCCTGGATTTTGTCTTGCATACAAATGGCAAGAAATTGTCGGTCAACAAACACGAATGTAGTGACGTACTACGTGGTTTTTCAACTCTTTAGCGTCACCCTTTGGGCTCCTTCTGCTAATTGTATGTTAATAGAAGTTTGTTAAGTGTTGATTAGTGCTTTTCAGTTCGTTTCTGAACGGCTGTTCGTCAACCAGACATGTTGCGGAATCGGATGAGATAACGTTGGCCTTGGAGTTTTTGCTCTGACCCAAGTCCAGTAACAGGAGGAGGAGGATTTCTTGAACCAAAAATTGGTTGCTTTATTAATGGTGACCAATTATGTCATATGCCTTTGCTGCGGGAGCTCCAGGAGAATAATCCGGATGATTTTCGGAATTATCTCCGGATGACGGACCCCTGCTTTCACCAACTCTTGACCCCCTATATTAAGAAGCAGGACACATGCATGAGGCTTTTATTTTATTTTTTGGTTGAATAATAATGATTTGATTTGTTATTTTTTCTATATTTTTGGATGCATAGAATGCACTTTTTGGTTAAGTTCTATTGGCAGATAGCATGTCTAATTTTATTTGTTTTCTTTTTTTAATGCACAATAAAAAAAGTGTGGAGAATAATACTTGGCTATGTGTTTTACTTCAAATGACAGTTTGGGAGTAGGCAGTTACATTTAAAAAAATACAATGTAAAATTAACAAGGGACACCAACATAGTTGTATCTTTGATATAAAAAACTACGGGATAATGGTGTTGTGGTAACTTGCCCCAAAAAAATAAAAGCATAATAATATTATTCTTGATATCACTAGAAAAAAAAGCCTTTGAAAATTAGTTTGCAATAACTCCATCAGTATCACCAGTAAAGCAGCTTCATTATTATCCCATTAAAGAAGAAGAGAATTGTGCACTGCATTTTGAGATTTAATAATTTGCCGTGTCACGAATGTTAATTCTCCATTACGAACGCTAGTTTACAAGACCGACCGCTTCTGGCTTGTCCTTGCCTCCGAGCATGCGTGTTTGTACTTTGGACTTTTATCCAACGGGCTTGTGTACACACGCTCAGAAAATCCGACAACAGACATTTGTCCGCGGAAAATTTTAAAGCCTGCCATCCAACATTTGTCCACGGAAAATCCGACAACAATTGTACGATGGAGCGTACAAGCGGTCGTATTTTCCGCCAACAGCCTGTCATCACACATTTCTCGTCAGAAAATACGATCGTGTGTACGCGGCTTAAGAGTACAGAATAATGACTGTTGGTTTTGGCTGTTAGTAAGTCATTTGTGAGTTTTAGGAGAGCAGTTTCTGTGGAGTGCTGTGGGCGAAATCCCGACTGAAGGGGATCAAGAAGGTTATTCTCAATGAGGTGGTCGCTCAGTCGATTGTAGACTAAACGTTCAAGGAGTTTGGAGGCAAAAGTAGAGATGGTTCTTAGGTTGTTATGGTGGGGTCCATTGAGGCCTTTTTTGGTATGGGAGTGACTAGCGCATGGTTTAGAGGGTTGGGGAAGATGCCAGTAGAGAGAGAGAAGTTGAAGAAATGAGTTAAAGAGTGTAGGATAGAGCTAGATGGTGACAGTAGTATTTGAGAAGGAACAGGGTCCAGGGGGCAGGAGGTTAGGTTTACATTCGAAAAAAATTTAGTGACTACCTCTATAGTAACTGGACAGTGGAAGAAAAGAAACACAGATAGTGGAAATGGTAGTTTCCTTATACTGGTAGTCAGTGGAGAAACACTTGCTTACATTGATGGTCAGTAGAAAACTGCCCCCTTACACTGGTAGCCAGTAAAGGGCCACTCTTACATTGAAATGCCTCTATGCATGGGTAGTAAGAGGAAAAAGGGCCCACTTAAACTGCTGCTCCGTAGGAGGTGGTTAGTGGGAAGAATACTCCTCACATTGGTGGTTAGTGGGAAGAATGCTCCTCACATTGGTGGTTAGTAGGATAATACCCTTTTACAGATATCTAAAATTATATTTGGTTTCAGTGGTTACATATCTGAAACCCTCAAGGAACCCTCTAGAAACCTCTGAAGGAACCCTAGTGTGTACCAAACCCTGGTTGAGAAAGGCTGGTCTAGAGGGTCTGTGCTTTTCCAGGACAATCTGGGTGTTGTTGAGAGGGCCATCCACTGTGCAAATTCCTGCTGAATCTGCTTAAAGGCTAAGTTCAACTTTGGTCAACTTTTTGTTTTCTAAATTCTAGCTCCTCTATGTACCAATATAGCATTAATTTACTTATTTTGCAAAAATAAAACAGCTTTCCATTAACTCTAAACAGGCTTACCTCACTCTCTTCATAACTGTTTAAACATACTGCTACTTCTGCCTTACTTCCTGGACAGACTTTAGGTCATGACACAGGAAGGAGTTGACCAGCTGATCTCATTAGCATCATCTACCCTCAGCTGGTCAACTCCTTCCTGTGTCATGACCTAAAGTCTGTCCAGGAGGTAATCGAGCAGTGTTTAAACAGCTATGAAGAGCATTAGGTAAGCCTGTGTAGAAAATAAAATACAAATTGGGGGATATTATAGCAAAAAGTCAAAAATATAGTTTTCTCAAAATTGTCGCTCTTTTTTTGTTTATAGCGCAAAAAATAAAAACCACAGAGGTGATCAAATACCACCAAAAGAAAGCTCTATTTGTGGGAAAAAAGGACGCAAATTTTGTTTGGGTACAGCGTCGAACGACCACGCAATTGTCAGTTAAAGCGACGCAGTGCCAAATTGTAAAAAGTGCTCTGGTCAGGAAGGGGGTAAAATCTTCCGGGGCTGAAGCGGTTAAAGTGGAACTAAACCTATAATGTAAAGAAAAACTGCCGGGAGGCAGTTCTTTAATGCAGTAGAAACATGTTATGTCTCTTCTGCAATAGTACACACTTACCTGTCTGGTTAAAAGCACACTAAGAAGCGAATGTGCAAGAACCTGCAAGTAGTCGTGGGGAGATAGCAGTGGCTGGTGAGGGAGGAAAATGTCACATTGCTGGAAGGTGGAGGTTAGTATTTTGAAGAGTTCGATTCCACTTTAAGCCACTATGTTGCTTAGTACTGACCAAATGACCTCTCAACAACACCCAGATTGTCCTGGAAATGCACAGACCCTCAAGACCAGCCTTTCTCAACCAGGGCCTAAATGGTGCATGGTGCATATGTTCCTGTGAGGAAATATACTTGTATGTTTTTCATGAAGAAATAAAAAGGCGTTCCAAAAAAAACTAAAGTGAGCCTGTTGTTTTCCAGTATTCAACTGCACTGCTCTGTTTAACGTGAAACCCTCACAATATATACTGAGTGTGATGCTAATAGTTTGTTGGTTGAAGACAGTGTGGCCACACAGGCAGACATAGGAGCTAGAGGCTGGTGTGTGCTCACCATCCATTAAAAGGGATCAGCTGTTCTTAGGAATGTAACCTAGCAACCACAGATACTTTGGTAAATGGTGTGAGGGGGTATGGCCAACAGTCGTGGAGGCTTTTGGAGCCCCATATGCTATTGTAGTCAGGACCATTGGCTCTGGCCGCAGAAAGAGGGACTGGAGGTTGCAGCCATTCTGTGATGAAGAGAACAAAGTGGAGGACAAGGGCTTGTCAGTGTGAGCTCCTTTCAGAGCTGTGAGTGAGGAGTTAAGTGATTCAGCTACATTTAGGCCGTAATGATTTGAGGTGCCACTGCTGATTTGATCCCACGCATGAGCCAATTTTCATGCAGTGGATATTATGGGACTGAAACACAAAAGAGAACTGATAGATCATACATTCTCTACTCAGAGACAATACAGTAAAGTACTATTCCTTAGCTTTTTAATATTGGTCCTGGCAAAATCTCATAAATAAAATAACACTGACAAGTTTGTGTTTTTGTGAAAAAAAACATACTGAAACATGATCTTATGAGGAGGAGTAGAATGTTGTACCCTGTTCGCCATTTATTAATTAAGAAACTTTGGAATTTAGGTGATACCCTTAACTGCTAAAGCAAAGTGAACCTTCACTCCCCATTTCTACTTTACTTAACATTGGACTTGATTTACTAATGACTGTGCACTTTGCAAGTGCAGTTGCTCCAGAGCTTAGTAAATGAGGGGAAGCTCTAATGACATCCATCTTCCAATCATGTGCAAGCAAAATGCAATTTGTTTTTATTTTCCTTGCATGTGATTGGGTATTCCCTGCAAAGTGAATCTTCACCTCATTTACTAAGCTCTGAAGCAAATGCCCTTGCAGAGCGCAACTGCAAATTACACAGAGGGGTTGATTTACTAAAGGCCAACAGACTGTGCACCTTGGAAAGTGCAATTGCACTCTGCAAGTGCAGCTGCTCCAGAGCTTAGTAAATGGGGTTAAGCTTCACTTTGAAAAGAATACCCAATCACATGCAAGGAAAATTTAAAAAAAAACAGCATTTTTGCTTGCACATGATTGGTTAATGAAAGTCAGCAGAGCTTCTGCTCATTTACTAAGCTCTGGAGCAATCGATTTTGCAGTGTGCAACTGCACTTTCCAAAGTGCACAGTCTTTTTGCCTTTAGTAAATCAACCCCATATAGACGGCAGAAAAGTGACAGCAGAAAAAGACCAAGTAGTCCATTGAGTCTGCCCATTTTTTTTTTTGTTTTTTTTGTTTTTTGTTTTGTTTTTTCATTGACTTTGTTGTCTAACTATAGATCTATGTTTATCCCCAGCATGTTTGAAGCCATTTACTGTTGACTGTCTCACTAAATCTGCTGGTAGTTTAATCCAAGCATAATTGGTTTTGAACTTCCCTCCAGTAGTTTGAGGTCATGTCCCGTGTTCTGGATTTTGGTTTCATATTGAAAAAACTGCCTTCCTGAACCTCATTCACCTCCTTGAGGTATTTAAAGGTTTCAATCATGTTTCCCCTTTCCCTTCTTTCCTTCAGACAGTACATATTAAGTTCCTGAAGTTGCTCTTGATGTTTTATCCCCCAAACCTTTCACCATTTTTGCTACCCGTTTCTGGACTCGTTCTATCTTATCAATATCTTTCTGTAAGTGAGGTCTCCAGAACTGGACACAATATTCCAAATGAGGGCTCACTAAAGATTAATATAGGGGAATTAGGACCTCCTTCCTGCTGCTGGTTATCCCTCTAGTGACAAATAAAGATCTATATAAGGGAATCAGGGCCTCCTTCCTCCTGCTGGTGATCCTTCTAGTGATGCATCCTAGAATTCTATTTGCTTTTCCCACTGCCTGGTCACACTGTTTGCTCATTTTGCAATCATCTGAAATAAGTACCCCCAAATATTTTTCTTCTGTAGTGCTGGCCAACACTGTACCCCCAATGTTGTACTCTTCCAGGGGATTATTTTTCCCTAGGTGTATTATTTTATATTTAGAAACATTGAACTGCAGTCTCCAAATTATATTCCATGTTACAGACACCTCCAGGGATATTAACCCTATTACATACCTTTGTATAATCAGCAATCATTTGCCTTTAGTAACTCAACCCCTTTGTCCCCCCCACCCCACCCTTTCACACAATTGCACATATGAGTGCCTTTTTGGTAAACAGCAGGCACTTCTGCCTTTCTCTCCTAGGCTAGAATAACCTACAGCCTCCTGGAGAACTGAGTGATGATAACAGCCCCCTCTCATCTTTATTCCAGAGGCCCATGCTTGCCATAAACAATGTCAAATTTCAATTTGGCTGATAATAGAACAGTTTTCCACTTTGCAACAGACCATTTCAAATAAACTCTGACCCAGAGAAGATGGTGGCATTTCTGGATCATGTTCAGATATGGCTTCTTCTTTGCATGATAGAGCTTTAGCTTGCATTTTGGATGGCATAGCGAACTGTGTTCACAGAGAGTCATTTTTGGAAGTATTCCTGAGCCAATGAGGTGTCCATCACCAAATCATGCCTGTTTTTAATGCAGGGCCTGAAGATCACTGGCATCCAATATTTTGTTTCGACCTTGTCCCTTGCACACAGAGATTTCCCCAGATTCTTGATGATATTATGGGGCTGATTTACTAAAGGCAAAGAGACTATGCTCCAAAGCTTAAATAAATGAGCAGAAGCTCTGCTGACTTCCATCATCCAATTCTACGCAAGCAAAAAATGCTGCTTTTTATGTTATTATATCTTTTCATGTGACAACACTGAAGAAATTACACTTTGCTACAAAGTAGTAAGTGTACAGCTTGTAAAGTAGTGAGTGTACAGCTTGTATAGCAGTATAAATTAGCTTTTCCCTCAAAATAACTCAACACACAGGCGTTTATGTCTAAACCGCTGGCAAAAAAAGTGAGTACACTCCTAAGTGAAAATGTCCAAATTGGGTCCAAAGTGTCAATATTTTGTGTGGCTACCATTATTTTCCAGCACTGCCTCAACCCTCCTTGGCAAGAAGTTCACCAGAGCTTAACAGGTTGCCACTGGATTCCTCTTCCACTTCTCCATGATGACATCACGGAGCTGGTGGATATTAGTGACTTTGTGATCCTCCACCTTCCGTTTGAGGATGCCCCACAGATGCTCAATAGGGTTTAGTTCTGGAGACATGCTTGGCCAGTCCATCATCTTTACCCTTAGCTTCTTTTGTAAGGTAGTGGTCATCTTGGAGGTGTGTTTGGGGTCATTATCATGTTGGAATACTGCTCTGCGGCCTAGTCTCCGAAGGGAGGGGATCATGCTCTGCTTCAGTATGCCACAGTACCTGTTGGCACTCATGGTTCCCTCAATGAACTGTAGCTCCCCAGTGCCGGCAGCACTCATGCAGCCCCAGACCATGACACTCCCACCACCATGCTTGACTGTAGGCAAGACACACACTTTGTACTCCTCACCTGGTTGTTGCCACACATGCTTGACACCATCTGAACCAAATAAGTATATCTTGTTCTCATCAGACCACAGGACATGGTTCCAGTAATCCATGTGGGCTTTCTTTTTGCATCATCTTTAGAAGAGGCTTCCTTCTGGGATGACAGCCATGAAGACCAATTTGATGCAGTGTGCGATGTATGGTCTGAGCACTGACAGGCTGACCCCCCTCCACCCCTTCAGCCTCTGCAGCAATGTTGGCAACCTTCATACGTCTATTTCCCAAAGAAAACCTCTGGATATGATGCTGAGCACGTGCACTCAACTTCTTTGGTTGACCATGGCGAGGCCTATTCTGAGTGGAACCTGTCCTGTTAAACCGCTGTATGGTCTTGGCCACCGTGCTGAAGCTCTGTTTCAGGGTCTTGGCAATCTTCTTATAGCCTAGGCCATCTTTATGTAGAGCAACCATTCTTTTTTTGCAGATCCACAGATGACAGTTCTTTGCCATGAGGTGCCATGTTCAGCTTCCAGTGACCAGTATGAGAGAGTGAGAGCGAGAACACCAAATTTAACACACCAGCTCCCCATTCACACCTGAGATCTTGTAACACTAACGGGTCACATGACACCAGGGAGGGAAAATGGCTAATTAGGACCAATTTGGACATTTTCACTTAGGGGTGTACTCACTTTTGTTGTCAGCGGTTTAGACATTAATGCCTGTGTGTTGAGATATTTTGAGGAGACAGCAAATTTACACTGTCATACAAGCTGTACACTCACTACTTTACATTGTAGCAAAGTGTCTTTTCTTCAGTGTTGTCATATGAAAAGATATAATAAAATATTTACAAAAATGTGAGGGGTGTACTCACTTTTGTGAGATACTGTATATATATATATATATATATATATATATATATATATATATATATATATATATATATACTGTATAAGTCTTTGCAATATGTTGAGGAACATTTTTCTGATATTGTTCAACAATTTTTAGACACAGCTATTTACAGATTGGTGAATCTCTGCCCATCTTTACTGAGATACTCTGACTATCTAAGATGCTCATTTTATACCCTATTATGTTACTGAGCTGTTGCATATTAACCATATTAGTTGAAAAATGTTCTTCTAGCTCTTCTTTGGTAGTACCATTTACTTTGCCAGCTTTATGTTGCCTTGTCCTAACTATTTGGATATGTGTTGCTGCCATCAATCTCACCGCGGCCATTGTATTTCGATGTCCCACAATGCTGACTGTCAAAATGCACAAACGTTTTTTCGGACAACAATTTTCTGCCCAATTCTATTGCTTTTTAATTTGAGGGATGCTGGACAGGAGTCTGATGTTCCTGAGGAACAGGGTGAAATTCCTACAGTTTATGGCCAGCTTAGAGCTAGATAGAGATCCGTTTAGAAGTGTTATTGGCATTAATTGACTTAAAGATAAGTCCAGGTACAATTCTCACTTCAAATGAAAGTTCTATTGAAATGTCCAAATACCAAAGAAGTAACAAAATACTACCAGTAATGAAATTCAACTATTCTCTGACACACTTGATTGTAATCGTTATTGTAAACAGTTAGGAAATATCTATAGTTATCAGAACTAGAGCGTTATTGGACCAATTGACTTTGAGATAAGAAGTCCAGGCAAATTTGTCACCAGTGAGGATGAAAGACCTTTTGAAATGTCAAAATACCTTTGATAACAAGCTGGGGGGGGGGGGGGCAAGAGGCTTTATTGTCATGGGTCAAAAACTCAATTAAAACATAGTGACATATAACATTACTGTCTCTATTTAAGCCACAAAATAGTTTTGAATTTCTGAATTTATATTCCCATCCCAGGCTCTTTCTGTGATTTGAGGTTCCCCATCAGTACCATAAACATTTAAAAGATGAATTTGCTGGTGTAGGGTGTGACCCATCTCTCCAACATAGAATTCCATAGGGCATTTTGCACACAATATCAAGTATACCACAATTGAGGATTTGCAGCAAAAAGCACCCTGTATTCTGTACACCTACTGTGATCCCAATACTAGTGCCCTATCAGTGCTTTGGATAAGTGTGCAAGTTTCACATCTTTTCTGCATGCAGGGAGATGATCCATTTAGTATTGGGCTGTTTAGAGAACTTCTCATAATAAACAATCCTAGACTGGGTGGTTGTCGAGATGCTAGTAGGGGTGGCTCTGGGAATTTCTCTCTAAGGCAGCCCATACATGGTGCAAATTTCTTTCCTGCAACCACAGAATGCAGGAGGAAATGTTCACAATTCCCCATCAACACAGACAGTGCTGACAGGGGAATCCCTCCTGCCAAGCAATTGTCTGGAGAAGACAATGATTATCGCTAGAGGTTATAGCAGCTGCTAGCGATAATCACAAAGTAACCTGGCAGGCTAGTTGTACCCAAGTTGATAGATCAATGAACTTCGTACCTTCAGCCTGCACATTAACGGTTTGAATCTTGGCTGGTTTCGGCTGAACCGGTTGAGATTTGAATCGCATATGACTGGCACACTGTAAAAAATATTGTGCTGGGTCTACTCCAAAAAATTGAGGCAACTATTTGCATCAGCTTTTTAAGTACTGTCAACTAAACCTATTCTTGTCTGACTAATTAGACTTTTCATATTTTAAACTTTGTTGTTTTAAGTTAAGCCAACTAACTTTTTTTTCAGTTTATAGACCATAGTGTTTTAAGTTAGGAATACATACATTAATTTGTCTGGAACTATAGTTTTAAGTAAAGCCAACTCAATTTTTCCAGTTTTTAGACCATAGGTTCAAGTAAAGCCAACTCAAATTTTCCAGTTTCTAGACCATAGGTTTTAGTAAAGCCTACTAATTTTTTTTTTTCAGTTTATAGACCATAGGTTTAAGTTAGCAATACATACAGTATCTTATTTATTTATTTCAGGTACTTATATAGCACTGTCAATTTACGCAGCACTTTACATATACATTGTGCATTCACATCAGTCCCTGCCCTCAAGGAGCTTACAATCTAAGATCCCTAACTCACATTCATACATACATATACTAGGGCCAATTTAGACAGGAGCCAATTACTCTACCAGCATGTCTTTGGAGTGTGCAAGGAAACCCGAGTACCCATGGGAAACCCATGCAGGCACAAGGAGAACATGCAAACTCCATCTAGTGTCATGGTCGGGATTTGAACCAGCGACCCATTTGCTGCTAGTTTCCAAAGGACACTGCGATCACAGATCAGTGCCGATGCACGTCGCAGGGGCGTGTGGAAAGTACGATCACATAAATGCCCTCCTGGCAATGTGAGCCCATGCTGTAGCTATCTTTCAGCTATAGCGTGGGTGTGAGGTGGTTAAAGTGGTTGTAAACCTGAAATATGAACAAAGCATATCACTCTATAGTGTGTACATGTCTCAGTTAGGAGCACTAAGTGTCATTTCTGTCTACTGCTTTGTTCCTCTGCCTCTCTGTTCCTCAGTCACTTCTCACAAGTTTTCCTGACACCAAGAGAAAAAAGGTGACGGTGAGAGATCTCCAGCACACAGCATGTGATTGACAGCCTCAGCTCTGTGCCCAAACTAAATTTTTATAATTTTCTTCCCACAAATAGAGATTTCTTTTGGTGGTATTTGATCACCACTGGGTCTTTTATTTTTTGCTACACAAACTAAACAAGACCAACATTTCTTAATTTCTGTTATAAAATTTTGTTTTCTCCTTCACTGATGGGCACTGATGAGGCTGCACTAATGGGCACCGATGAGGAGGCACTGATGAGTACTGATAAGGAGGCACTTATATGCAGTACTGATATGCAGCACTGATGGGCACTGATAGGTGGCACTGATGAGCACTAATAAATGGCACTGATAGGCAGCACTTATGAGGAGGCACTGACAGTCATTATTAATGGGCACTGATTGACATCTGTGAAGGGCACTGACAGGCGTTACTGATGGGCACAGATTGGCATTTTGTTGGGTACTGATTGGCATTTGGTGGGCACTGATTGGCATTTTGGTGGGCACTAATTGGCATTTGGTGGGCACTGATTGGCATTTTAATGGGCACCTCTGATAGGGGCTGCATTGATAATCAATGCGCTGATTATCAGCGCAGAGCCTCTCTCTGTCAGGCGAGCCGCTAATCGTCTCTCCCTGTCAACGTGTACTGAGGAAAGCCGTTTACCGGCACTTCCTGGTTCCCGCTGTGATTGGTCACAGCTGATCACATGGTTAAGAGCCTCCGTCATAGGCGCTTTACCACAATCGGAGAGAGTGACACACAGCAACACCGACCACCTTGCTCCGCACGAGCGGCTTATCCTGCTGGACGTCATATGACACCCAGTCAGGATAATGGAGCCACTTTATGGTTGTCAATCCACAATAGGGTGGGCGGGAAGTGGTTAAGCAATATTTAAAGCATGTGAGCGATAATTTGTTTAATGTTCATTCTTACCTTTTATTGCCATTGCATGGCTTTGTAGTGACATACGGCTACAATCAAATCAAGTAGTGACTTGGAAAAATTCTTGTCACTTGTGGTGCTCTTTTGTCCTGATGGGCCTCAAACTTATGGGAACTGCCTTGTACAAGTGTAGTCAAATGAAAAGATCATTTTTTTTTTTTATATAACTGTAACTCAATTAGAACATGGAAATGCACATACCTTAAAAGTTTTGTCTAGATTACTCAATATTATACATTATTTTTGTAAATGTAAAGGGTGTGTTTTAAGAACTAATGAAAATAAGTAAGGTACTTAAAATATCAAAGTAAATTAATTACCATTTATTTATTTTTTGCAAATTATAAAATTTTTATGGTAAAATTACAAGCCAACGGAATCATTTTTACCAGTGCATAAGTCTTTTGTTTTTGTGTAGAAGAGGCTGGATCTCTTTTGTGACCTTTCCTAGAGCTTCTAAGCATGGGTTGTAGGTGACCACCAATGGGACCTGATTATCTGCACAAAGATGAAAGACTTAACTAAATATTCCAGCAGCAGAGACAGACTTCACATAAAGTCATTGCTTCACCTATCTCTCCAATCATAGCAGGGACGTTTTATTCTACATACAGGTTGAGTACTACATGTGCCTATTACCTATATAGTTTCTATACTATAATAATAAACTATACCCATTTATTTACACGACACCTTTCTGACTATGCCTTGTCTATTTTTACCATGTTGTGTACTCATTAGCCCTGTAATACTACCAAAGACAGATAAAATGTTTGCTTAGATTACACATTTAGAAAAAGTAACATAAATCTTTCAATTGCACATCTATCAGAAGCTTTAGGGCACCTGCTGATGGGCTTTTGTTCTGTTTCAATGTATTTTGAAATACAAAGTCAAGATACCCCAGAGAATTCTGTGTTCTGTTTCATAACATCAGTATGATTTTTAATATCTATGGTCATTTTAAATATTACACATAATATACTGGTTATTATTGTAACCAGGTTATATTATAAACCTAAATCGTTGCTAACATTTTTATGAGTCTTAAAAGAGTTGTAATATTTGAAACCCAAATCTAAAATGTTAGGTACTGTACTAGGTGCAAACTGTCTGTAAATTAAATAATAACATTATGCCTTATGCCGCGTACACACGGTCGGACTTTTCGGCTACAAAAGTCCGACAGCCCGTCCGACAGACTTTCGACAGAGTTTTGGCGGACTTGCGGCAGACTTTTTAACGAAAGGACTTGCCTACATACGACGGATTCGTACGTGATGACATACACCGGACTAAAATAAGGAAGTTGATAGCCAGTAGCCAATAGCTGCCCTAGCGTGGGTTTTTGTCTGTCGGACTAGCATACAGATGAGTGGATTTCTGGGTCCGGCGTAGTTACGACATAAAGATTTGAAGCATGTTTCAAATCTAAAGTCCGTCAGATTTGCGGCTGGAAAAGTCCGCTGAAAGTCCGGGGAAGCCCACACACGATCGGATTGTCAGCCGGCTTTAGTCCGTCGGCGTCCATCGGACTTTTGTAGGCGAAAAGTCCGACCATGTGTACGCGGCATTAGATTACCATAAGCATGACTGCCTGTGCCATCAGATCACACCTACAGTATCTATTTTGATATTCCTGGTAGAATTTTTACTGGAAAGGACTGATGATGTTTATTGGCCTCGTTATCATATTGGACAGTAGGGATGGGCAAACGGTTCGGCCCAAGCATAAGTTCGGGCTGAAATTTCGTTGTTCGGGCGTGCAGCGAACAGCCGAACAAACGGGTTGTTCGCCCGTTTGTTCGGGCGCCCCAACTGACCACAATGCATTGCGGCGCTGAACAGTGCATTGCAACCACTGATTGGCTGAAGCAGTGAAAGCTTCAGCCAATCAGGACACAAAGCACTGTCAGAGTCATGATTGGACACTGTCATCATGACTTTATCCAATCATGGCTCATTCCCGCCCCACAGTATAAAAGTATTCTTTCAATGGCAGCCATTTTGAGTGTGATTTCGGCATGGAGAGATATAGAACAGGGCTCTGTTCAGTGCTATTAGTTAGTTAGTGTGCTATACTGTGCTATTTTGCTTCAATTGTCAGTGTAAAATATTAGTTTAGTGTCAGTCTAGGGATAGTGTGAGTGTAGTGAGGAGGACCATCATTCAGCTTTGCATAGTGTGCAGCTAGAGTAGGGACAGCTCAGATAGTTTCACTGTATTGTAGTGAGACCGTGTCATTCATACATACATTAGTGTAGAGTAGAGTAGTAAGAGTATTGCCAAGTTGTCTCCAGTGGTAATGATGAAGATGGAGGAGACGGAGATGATGATGATGAGGTCACTGATGCGACTTGGGTGCCAGATAGAGCAGAGGAGGAAACTGAAGGTGAGGCGGCACAACCCACACATGGGAGTAAGTCACATATGTGCAAGTCACAAGCAAGTCTCAAGTCTTAACCTTCAAGTCACAAGCAAGTCCCAAGTTACTGTGGCGAAAAGCAAGCAAGTCAAGTCGAGTCCCTGCTAGAAGTTAAGCAAGTCAAGTCAAGTCATTTATTTTGGTCAAGTCACAAATTAAGTCAAAATACTGATCTACTCCATTTCCACCTTTAAATTAGTTAAAAGTCAGTTTTCAGGAAAGGTTTTGTTTTATTTTCAACATTAACAAAACTGCTTAGTGCTTTTTTCTTGGCATATTAAAGAAAAACTTTGAATGCCCAAACAGCAGACAAGGAGCAGAACACTCAGCAATTAAATGGCCAACAAGCCTGAAAAAATGTAGTCCTTGCTGAGGGGGAAAATTACTAAGCTCAAAGTTTGAACTTGACACAATGCCAACATCTGGACACTTGAATGGTGATGAGAATAGCCACTTAAAATGCATTGCATTTGCAAAAAATTAAATTGGAAAGTACTTTCTCGCTCAGTTGTGAGCGATGGGGTCGCATTATCACCCCACCATGGCTGAACACACGTTCAACAGGTGCGCTTGATGCAGGGACTGACATAACTCTTACCGCTACCCTGAACAGCTCCAATGGCATTTGGCAAATGCTGATTGGCTCAGAGGCGGTGGTGGGCGGAGTGTGTGGGTAATATTTTCGGGGGGGGTGCTGCCAAGTCATTGCAAGTCAAATAGCCCAAGTCAAAGTCAAGTCGCAAGTCATTAGTGACAAGTCAAAGTCAAGTCGAGTCATTTATTTAATTTTGTCAAGCAAGTCGCAAGTCCTCAAACAGGTGACTCATGTCTGACTTAAGTCAAGTCATGTGACTCAAGTCCCCCACTTCTGGCACAACCCCAAGGAGGCCGACATCAAGAAAGAGTAGAGGGCAGGCACCCTATTCCATCACATTCTGCAACTGTTATCTCCCAGCCCACTTCCCAAAGCTCAGCTGTCTGGGCCTTTTTCAGCACATCTGCAGCGGATCGCACTGTTGCTATCTGCAAAATGTGTCTCAGGGCACATCAAATGTTAAATAAGGAAAGGTTTCTTCACAGTAAGAGCTGTGAAAATGTGGAATAGACTCCCTCCAGAGGTGGTTCTGGCCAGCTCAGTAGATTGCTTTAAGAAAGGACTGGATTCTTTCCTAAATGTACATAATATAACTGGGTACTAACATTTATAGGTAAAGTTGAACCAGGGAAAATCGGATTGCCTCTCTGGGATCAGGAAGGATTTTTTTCCCCTGGTGTAGCAAATTGGATCCTGCTTTTCTGGGTTTTTTTTCACCTTCCTCTGGATCAACTGTGGGTATAGGATTGGGTATATGGGATGGTATGATATTTTTTATTTTATTTATTTATTTAGTCAGGGACGATATAGTTAGTTCACAGCACACTGGGTAACACTGCTTGCAACTCGAAAGGATGCAGGACAGGGTTCGGTGCTGCAGCTTCTTGTGCCCCCACATCTCCATACAGCTGGTGGTGATGATGCCAGACCTGTGAGCTCTACTCCCTCCTCCTCCGCAACCTCCATACCCTCCTCTGCAAAATTGTCCTATGAACATCAGGTACCCCCTAAGCATTCAAAGGGCTATTCCCAGAGTCAGGCTAAGAGGTGCCATGCGATGCTTCAGCTGGTGTGTTTAGGGGACAGGAACCACACCGGAGCACAGATTCTTGCAGCTCTGCAAGGACAGGCCCAGGGGTGGTTCATATCACGCCAGCTGGAGCCAGGAATGGTGGTGTCCGATAATGGCTCAAACCTCCTGTCCGCCCTTAGACAGGGAAACTTGACACATGCCTGGCACATGTCCTCAATTTGGTGGTGCAGCGTTTCCTAAGTACGTACCCTGGGTTGATAGATGTACTAAAGCAGGCCAGAAGAGTCTGTAGCCATTTCAGGCGGTTATACACAGCCAGTGCTCGTTTGGCTGAAATTCAGCGGGAAGTCCACCTGCCCATAAACCGCCTGATTTCTGACATGCCCGCCAGGTGGAACTCAACTTTGGGAATGCTGCAGCACCTATACATGCAGCAGAGGGCCATCAACGAGTACCTGTGCCAGTATGGCACAACGACAGGCTCAGGCCGCCTCGGCTTTTTTTCCCGACGTCAATGGCTGATCATTAAGGATACATGCACTGTATTGTCACCATTTAAAGAGGCCATAAGGATGGTGAGCAGTGACAGTGCATGCATCAGTGACACAATCCCTGTTGTGTTCCTGCTGGAGCAGACTCTGCGTGGCATTATGGACAGGGCACTGGAGGCAGAGCAGCAGGAGGAAGAGGAGGACTTCCTTTCCTCTCAAGACCCACTTTATCCAGACACCTTCATTCCTATGTCACAGAACACATAGGAGGAGAAAGGGGAGAAGGATGAGGAGGATGAGGATTCTGGCACTTTCACTGGCTTCGAAGAAGAGGAAGACATGCGTCAATCTGTAAGCGATGGCTTTCCAACCCCAGGACCCTTGGGAGTAGTATGTGGCTGGGAGGAAGAAGCTCCAGATGCTGTCATCCTGAGTGACCCCAAGGAGTCTGCTTCTCAAGCCTCAGCAGATTTGAGGCGCATGGGCAACCTCATGCTTCAAAGCCTGTGAAAGGACCCAAGAATAAGTGGCATAAAGAGAAGGATGATTACTGGTTGGCAACCTTCCTTGACCACCGCTATAAGGGGAAGGTCTCAGAACTCATCCCGTCCCCATAGAGAGTGCAGAAGATAAAATCTCTTGAGGACATGTTAAAGAGGATTTTATTGAACATTTTTCCTGACTCCAGTAGGTTACAGTGTCGTGGAAAATGCAGTTTTGAGTCTTCTGTTGGTCAAGAGAGGAGCTTTGGAGAAGGCGTCCGCCTAAGTGAAGCATTTCAGAACTTTTTTAGTCCTCGCCACCCAGGGCTGTCAGCTGCCACATCGCATCGGCAGCGTCTGCATCACATGGGGGACGATTACCTTGGAGCCAAAACAGAGATGGAGAGCTTTCCAGCTGACGATCCACTGACTTACTGGGTCATGAGAATAGACCACTGGCCAGAACTTGCCCAGTATGCTATTGAGTTGTTGGGCTGCCCTTTATCCAGCCTGCTTTCAGAATGGGCATTCAGTGCTGCAGGAGGTTTCGTTACTGATCATAGAACGCGTCTGTCCACAGACTCCGTGGACTGTTTGACTTTTATAAAAATTATTCAGTCCTGGATTACCAGTATGAAGCCCATGATGCCGATGTCACTGATTAACCTCCCTGGCGGTATGATTATGTCAGATTTTTGCGTCTCAAAGAGGTACAATGTTTTGCATAGAAATTTGGCGTTTTATATTGTAGGCCTGTAATTCTTAGCAATAACACACTTAAATGTGTCCAAACAAGAGTCTAGTAGATATCCCGGGTATGATAAAGTTTGAAACACAAAATCATAAATTATAATATAATAAATAACTATAAATAATTATAAAAAATAATAATAATATAATAATAAAATTAATTTCCCCACGATTCACTATTGCTCAATTCTGCAAGTGTTCTAATTTACTATCACTGTTTTCTAGCTGGTCTAAAACCCCTTTTGACGTAAAGGGACACTTTTTGGTTGCTATGGACAATCTCAAGTTTCCAGGCAGAAAGAACAGTATATATAATATAAAAGTGCATGCAGGGCATTGAGGCTTTGGGCGGAGGACATAGCCCGCAGACACAGCGGGGGGACATCGCAGGATCCTGGGGACAAGGTAAGTAACCTTCACCAGGATCCTGCAATGCAATCCCGAGTGTGGCTCGGGGTTACCGCTAATGGCACTGAAATTTAACCTCGAGCCACACTCGGGAAAACCGCCAGGGAGGTTAAGTCTTTTTGGGATGTGGAATCTCTGCAGGACTTCGAGGCTGCCTAGCTTTGAGGGTGTTCAATCATTTGATCTGGAAGAATGTTTTTGGTATAGGTTTCATGGGCACAATTAACACCCAAAGTTCAATTTTCAGCACCTGTTTGACAGGTGCATATCATTGCAATTTTTTACAGCAAGGCCAATTCTTGCTTTCATCAAGATTATCTCTATAGGGTTACTGTGGGAAGGCGCCACCGACACCCAAAGTTCAATTTTTATGCACCCGTTACTTCTATCCAAAGTGACACCAGAATGTATCCAAAAAAATAAAGGCAGCTTACAGGGAAAATGTCATTTTTTTGGCTTTATAAATGCAATTATTGCTGCAGCACATTCTAAACATGGTACAGATCTTTACAGGTAGACTAAGGGAACCCCCCAGGCACTATATTGGAAGGATTTTTTTTATTTTTATGCTTTCACTTTAAAAATCCAAAAATCACTGCTCATTTAAAAATGAAGTTTTTCACAAACTTTTTTTTATTGATACATGTCCCCAAGGCAAGACCCAGACCCCTATAACCAATGTATGCCCAATTACTTGCATATAAGCCTTCAAAATGGGCAATTTTGATTTTTGACGTTCGGGTCCCATTGAATTTAATGGGGTTCGTTATTTGGGTCCGAACTTTCGTGGTGTTCAAAAGTTCTGGGGTGAACCGAACAGGGGCCGTTCAGCCCATCCCTGTTTGACTGGGCTGATAGGAGCTTCCCAAGCCATTCTGTACATTTTTTTGGAGCCTAGTTTGGATTCCTATTGACTTTAAAGTGTTACTAAATCCACAAACAGTAAAATTAGTCCGTATATGCAGTAAAGCGTGCTTGTTATACTCACTGTGAGACCTGAGGGGTTAACCCTCTGCATTGTGTATAAAGGCTGTTTGATCCTGTCCTCTCTGATCCTCCTCTTCTTCCACTGTCTCCAAAAAATAATCTGATATTTACAGAACCAGGGGACAGGCTGCACATGCTCAGTTTGGTGTATATTGCTAGAGAGTTTTTTTTTTTCTTGGGATAGTGCATTTGATCAGCACAGGGCCAATCAGGACTGCTTAGACAGAGGATCAGGGGAGAAGAAAAACTCCTCCTACAAGCTTTACTAGGAACCGATAGAAGTCACAAGACTGCTATATACTGCTGATGAGAAAATGTATTTATCAGTTTATATTTACTAAAATAATTGCACTTCCATGTTATGTGTACTGTAGGAGATCGGATATAGTGAATGCAGGTTCTGGGTTTAGTAACACTATAATGGAACTACTGGTTTGGAATTTTTGAAGGTTCACAAATGTTTTAAAACTTTTCAGAAGTTCGCTCATCTCTAACATGTATCGTTTATAACTATCTATGTGGGGCAGCCATTTCAATCCCTTTTACCTCACTGTTTGAAAACAAGGCTTTAGCAACAATGATTGATAGCCAGGGGCCATTTGACTTAAAGGGGTTGTAAACCCTTGAGGTTTTTTACCTTAATACATTCTATGCATTAAGGTGAAAAACCTCCTGTGATGCAGCTGCCCCCCAGAGCCCCCCTTTTACTTACCTGAACCCGGTCTTTCCAGTGATGGGGACGAGCACAGCAGCTTCAGCCGATGTCTCAGGTCCTGATTGGATAGATTGATAGCAGCGCAGCCATTGGCTCCCACTGCTGTCAATCAAATCCAATAATGTGGGGGCGGGACGAGTCCTGCTGTCTGTGTCAATAGACACAGCAGCAGGACATGGGAGCGCACCCGCATGAGTGCCCCGAGGAAGAGTGGCTCTCCAACAGGACACTCGAGAAGAGGAGGAGCCAGGAGCGTGGCTGAGGGACCCCAGAAGAGGAGGATTGGGCCACTCTGTGCAAAACCAATTGCGGAGGTAAGTATGACATGTTTGTTTAAAAAAAAAAAAAAAAAAAAAAAAAGGAACCTTTAGTTATCCTTTAGGCTGCTAAAGCTGAAGATCAACAGTAAAATAATTTTAAACGTAAAATATCATAATGTTATTTTTTTTTATTATAGGTCCACCTTAAATCTAGGTTATACTGAGGCACTGGCGCATTAAATGTCTAAAGCTAGCCATATCCAATTAGGCAGACTCTTGTACAGTACTACATGCTATTTCTATATATAAAAGAGATTGTATAATCAGATTGTAATGTGTGTGGCCAGCTGTACATTGGTCCTAGATACTTTAACATAGAGTAGTCAAATTATTTCTCCTTGCAACCATTAAAAATGGCATGTGCTTCATCCCAGCCCACTCACATTTCCCATGTGTTTAATCTGCCCAATGTTTCATTGGATTTTAACGACCCTGTTCGTGTGACTCACAGAGGCAGCATTTTGAATCAACATGCAACAACTTCTATATCATTCAGAGACACACATTGCATCATAATCCTATGATTCATACATAGGGTGCAGCGGAGTCAGGATGTAGGTGTAGTTAATATTTGCTTTTATAAAACAATTTTGATAAAGACATGATAACAAAAATCAAACTGAAATATTTTGCATGTAGAGGACATGGGGTCGATTTACTAAAAGAGTAGAGACTGTTTACTTTTATGGTGATTTTTCCTTCTCTTAGTGAATGAGGTGAAACAATGTGACAATTCACTTTATAAAGAATGCCCATGTGCAAAGGAATAAAAAAAAAAAGTTTTTTTGCTTGATTGCATGATTGGATTTGAAGTCAGCACAACTTCACCTCATTCAGTAAGCTAAGTATATTTGCAAATAGAATTTTCACTTAGTTTAGTGAATGTCAGGATGCAAACCAGAATAGAGAAGTGGATGTGCCAATGCACAGGTTCAGAACGTCTGCCAGTAACCTGCGTGGAACGCACATTTGCGTGGCAGTCCGGACTGCTGCGCATGCCAGCGCATGTTTGCACACACCAAATTGCAGAATCAGCACCAAACGTCCTATTTAAGGAAAGGGGTGGTGACTGGTAACTACTGGGTGATCTTCAGCTTATCCGTGATCCTTGTTAGTGCGTGTCTTGATATTGGTTTATTGTGATTACATGTTACTGACTCGGCTTGCCCCTGGACCTCTCTCTGCCTGACTCCTGATTGAGACTTCAGTTCGTTGAAGGACCCTGCTTCCATTTGACCTCTCGTGTATGACCTTGGCTTGGCTTCTGATCTCTCTAGTGTCTCCTGCTGTGTGACTTACCTGTGTATAACCCCAGTTCAGCTCCAGACGACATCTCTCTCATTCTTGACACTTACTGTGTATGACCACGACTCAGCTCCAGTCTCTTTTCTACTTACCTGCACGTGACCATGGCTTGGCCATGACCTTGACACTGCTGTCCTCCTAACCTGCCCTATGAGGCATCCCATCCATTGATTTATTTTTTTCGTACAACCAGTGGGTTGAACAAAAAAAAAAAAATCCAAATACCCCATCCACCTCGAATGTGTGAATCCTTCCCACTGTGGTATTGTATTCTGACAGTGTGGAGCCTTCCCTGCCAGCAGAATACAATGATTATTGTTGCCGGCCATAGGCTGAGGCAATGATCGTTCGGGAAAAAACTGACAGGCTGGCATCTACTGAGTAGCTCTAACCTGACATCATCCTGGCTGTGAGCTTGCTAAGAAACATCCAACACTCCCCATACCTCCACACAATACAGACTGACTTTGGGTGCGTGTAAGCAGGTAGAGGTTAATGCTGCCCCAGTTGGGACGGGGATGGTTATTATGTTTGTGGGTTTTCTTTTTGGTGTCCTTTGCTGGGTCCGGCCCACTGGGTCCGCGTGTTTGCGCCCTCAAAGTCCAGAACCTGGATCCCAAGTGTCATGTCAGATTAGAGTTCCTGCTATTAGGGGAGAATGCTGGGACAAGCAGTCCACCCTGAAGATGCCAATCCTTGATACTACCACTATGGGCATTGCCAAGAAGTTTAGGAAAATACTGCACTTTATATTCGACTGTTTCCTGTGTATGCCATCATGCTAAGTTATTTTGGCAAATTACAAATGCATATACAAGTATATGCATTTGTAATTTGACAAAATCCTTATTTGTTGTGTGAGCTGCTTCCTTTGTTTGGTAAGCGCAGGGTTACATTTTTATCTTTTCTAAGTTATTTTGGCAAAGCGTTTAAAACATAGCCCTTGCCTGGTCTGAAGTACTAAAGGGGTGTATTGCAAGTAACCGGCACATATAGTTTACAGCCCAGGCCACTAAGCACATTGGGGTATGAAGATAACGGTACAATAGTCAACACAGTGTGAAGCTACAATGTTACCAAGGTTAATGAACATTTCTCTAGTGGCCTGTCATTAAGCATGTACATGTGACAGGAGAGATAGCCTCTTGGAGCGAGGAAGATGTTGTCGGCACTCCTTCTGCAGCAATCCATCTCCCATAGCAATGGGAGCAGGTCTGCACCACAGAGACCTTCATCCTGCACATAGGTATAGAGGAAAAAGAGTTAAGTGAAGTGCACGCATGTAGTCCGTGCTAGGTGCATGGCGGGGCTCCAGATCATTACTGGGAGTGAGCTAGCAGTGATATGCTGGACAGGTGGGGAGGGCATTGTCTCTGCGTGTTCTTCCTAAATCCACAAGTAACTGTAGTGGTGTATATTACAACTAGAGAGTTGATTAAAGTTCAGTTATTTGTTCAACTAAAGGTGCACCATGTGTAAGGCAGTTACCCTAACCAACATGCCTAACATAGCCCAGAAGAACCCACCCCAGGGTAGGCCTCTCATGTGACCCTTGCTTGATGTCCAACAAGGAGAGAAACATGGGGGATGTAACGACCACCACCCTTACAGGCAGAGGGATTGTCCATAGCCTTGTGTAAGTTCCAACCTGTTAGGCAAGTTGGAACAGAATGATAATTTTGTAAATTCTAGATCAGAATGATCTTCTGTAAAATAAACCTGTTACTTTGTTCTGTAGGGTCCCTTTAAGAATTGGTAAGCCTTAATAGGTTTGTGTATACATATGTGGAGTTTTCTGTAATTATACTGCAGGTCTGCTGATAGAGCTTAGTATTCAACCCCTCAACTGGAAATCCAATCTATGCATAGCTGGTTCATCCAGTATGAAACTGACAAATCAGTCTGGTTCTGCAGGAGATGGAGCCTTTACATTTAATGTGTCCAGCACAAATCCTCGTGTAGTCTTTTTCTGCCATATGAGCATGCACACAGTAGGAGCTCTGTTCGTGTTCTTATGTCTCTACTGTTCATAGACCTAGTTAAAAAAAAAAAAGTCAACCTCGCTAATGAATATCGTTATTTTGTCGAACACCATGATGCACATGACAGAACACAAAAAAAGAAAGTAAGTAGAGCAAAAATATTATAGCAGACCATGCACACTAAACAAAGAGGATTCTATTGCCTCATTCCAATCTGCTGAGCAAGCAGCTCCACACCAAGAGTTGCTTTTAACTCAGGAAACACAGGGAATCTCAAATCTCTTTTTCTTCAGCGTGCTTTGCTCACAAGTTGTAAAGTATCTACTAAAAAGGCAATAAAAATGTAATAAGAGGCCTGAGGACTGTGATTGTATTTACAGTGTTTATAGTCTTGCAAAGACACCAAAAGGTTTGTTCTTTAATTTTTACAGATGGCACAAAAAAGTAAATCACTCTTCTCAATCCGCATTTGACTTTAATTCCAAACTGAACAGATCTTTCTTAGATGTTTAAGGTCCGTTCTTTGGGATAGTGAGCCAGTTCTTGCTACACCAGGGTACAGATATACTGTACATATAATATATTACGCTATACAATTATAGAGATAAATTTGGCCATAATTCCACATCAGAAACTGAGGTATAAGCCCAAGCCCCTATGGAGAAGTTGTGGTGGGTGGGAAATGGGTTTACTCACTCAACACTCAACCACCAACATGACCTGCTCCTTAAAGGGTTTTTAAACCCTCCCCTTTTTTTTTCTTTAAATAACAAACATGTCATACTTACCTCCACTGTGCAGTTCATTTTGCACAGTGTGGCCCCGATCATTGTCTTCTGTGGTCCCCCAGTGGCTCTCACCGCTCCTCCTCGCATCGTTAAACCCCCTGGGAGAGGCGCTCTCCTGGGGGGGGTTACCTTTCGGGCGCACTCCCGAGTCCAGCATTTGTGTCTATAGACATAGAATGACGGACTCGGCCCCACCCCCCTCCGACAGCAGTGGGAGCCAATGGCTACGCTGCTATCAATCTATCCAATAAAGAGCCGAGAACCCCGGGCAGAGAAGGGTCTCCGTCTCTGCCGAGGGAACAAACGGGCTCAGGTGAGTAAAACGGGGGGGGGGGGGGGGGGGGCTGAGGGGCCGGTCATTGTCACAAGTTTTTTCACCTTAATGCATAGGATGCATTAAAGCTGAGTTCCACCCAAAAATGGAACTTCCGCTTTAAGGGAAGGTGACCCTCTGACATGCCACATTTGGCATGTCATTTTTTTGTGGGGGGGGGGGGACCCTCCAGCTCCCACTTCCTCCTGGCGCACCCGCGGCGCCAGAAGGAAGATCACCTCTCCCCCTCCCTCTCGGCAATCATCTGGGACACGTCACAGTACAGCTCGCGCGTGCGCAGTGCTTGCCCGGCTGTGAAGGCACAGCCGGCGCCCACAGTGACAATGCCAGCACCGCAGAGAGGAGGGGGAGACGAGCGAGGCGCATCGCTGGACCCTGAGACAGGTAAGTGTCCAATTATTAAATTCGGCAGCTACAGTATTTGTAGCTGCTGACTTAATTTTTTTTTTTAAGCGGAACTCCGCTTTAAGGTGAAAAAACACGAGGGTTTACAACTCCTTTAAATGCTCTCTTCACAAACCTTTCTCATTAAAATCACCTAAAATTAAGGGATATCTACAGTGCCTTGAAAAAGTATTCATACCCCTTACAATTTTCCACATTTTGTCATGTTACAACCAAAAAGGTAAATGTATTTTATTGGGACTTTATGTGATAGACCAACACAAAGTGGCACATAATTGTGAAGAGGAAAGAAAATGATAAATGATTTTCTAATGTTTTTTACAAATAAATATCTAAATAGTGTGGCATGCATTTGTATTTAGCCCCCTTTACTCTGATACCCCTAACTAAAATCTAATGGAACCAATTGCCTTTAGAAGTCACCTAATTAGTAAAAAGAGTCCACTTGTGTGTAATTTAATCTCAGTATAAATACAGCTGTTCTGGGAAGCCCTCAAAGGTTTGTTATACCGCCACCTCAAGCAATATAGACTCTTGCAGAGAGCCTGGACCCTTTATTACAGAAGGTCAAACAGGCTTCATGTAATAATCAGCTGGAGATGTGTCCTCAGAACAAATTAAGAACTTTCACTGGATATTCAGACCAGGCTCCATTCACCCCACAACCAGATTTAACAATGCAAATGAAGGAGACACCAGATAGTGTATAATAAAAGGTATTGCACTTACATTTGTTTAGATAAAAACCAGCGTTTTATACAACATAGGCGGCTGCCATAAAAACATCCAGATACTGTAAACAGGAACGCAATAGCAGGAAACAGCTCCTTTACCCGACCGGTTTCGTCGCTAAGAGGACTTCTTCCGGGCCCAATCATTAGATGTGGTAGCTGCATTCATTTTCCCTCTGTTTTCACCTGGTGATCTGGGCAGTAACACATCTCCCATATTAGAGTGCCAAAACTCTGGATGAAAGAACATGGGGTGCACCTTTGGACAGTAGCATTGTATGGGTGGGGGGGAGTGTTAGATGTACTAGCAGATTTAAATACACTAACTGATTGAAGCCAAACTCTAGCTAAGACTTTATAAACAGTTCCAGAGAAAAAAAAAATTAGGATAAAGGTTTTACATAAATAAATAAAATCTGATCAGTGCAAGCACCCCTGTCAGTTGTAAATGGTTTGTCTCACCCTGTAACTGATACATTTGCAGGATAGCGTGTTCTTTTGAAAAACAACAGACTTACTGGCTGGATCAGCAGGTGAAAAGAAAGAAAAGAAAGCCAAAAAAGAAAATGAATGCAGCCTATCGTCCGAAAAGGAGCCGATAATGGCCAAAAATATATTTATAATAAGTTACATTCATGATATTAATAAAAAAGTTGAATATAATACAATTATATATATATATCTATATATATATAGATATATATATATAAAATAAAAATAAATAAATAAATATATATATATATATTTATATATATATATATATATATATATATATATATATATATATATACAGTACTTTTTAAAACTGTCTGATTCTGCTTCGGTTTAAAGCAAGGTGCATCCTGAATTTTTGGTTTTGGTCCAGAATTTTCATTTCAGTGCACCACTAATTGTAATGGATAGAATGAAGAAGAGTGTGAGCTCTCGTTGGGTTTTTATCATTGTCTAAGATTTTTCCTAACATCTTGCGCTGCTGAGCATGGTCACTGAGAGCTCATTCACGCCAAGGCGTGCGTGTTGCATTGCGTTTTTTTGTAATGTGTTGGGTTTGTAATGTGTTATTTTTGACTTGTTTGCCTTGCTGTGTGTTGCATTTGCGCTGCACTGAAAAAAAGTAGTGCATGCCGTGCAAACATCTCACAACGCGCAGGTGCGAACTGCATTTATACCATTATATTTGGTGGCCATGCTTTGGGAATGCGTTCACAAATGCACAATAGCGCATCTGGTGTGAATGAACCTTCAGACAGCAAGTGAGGGGACTCTTACAAACCTGGAGGAATAGGAGCAAAAACTGGACAGAAGCCCCAACCCTTCCCTTATAATAAGAAGAGTTAATGTTATGTATGCCAATTTTAGAGGTCTCCTGTCTCGGTGATGGGCATCCCAATCAGAACACAGAAACAAACAAAGAAGGAAATTATGTACTGTACTTTGTGTACTGCGGCTTATAGAACTCAGATGTGACTTTATTATCCTAATGATTGCAATATTCTTTATCCTGGTGATGGAAGGAAACACTCAGAAATGTGACACTGATGTACTAATACTAGTAAAAAATAAAAAATACCTGATAACTTGACCCCTTCCTGCAGTGATATAAAAATCTGCTGCTGCTTTTGCTGAATCACTTCTAATTGCAATCACAAGTTAATTAACTGGAATCAGAGCCACATTAAAACTTACTGACTTCTCATCTAGGCGATTTTAATTGGAATGGATACAGTGAAAGCAGGGGCAGATTTATCTCACTAAAGCAGTTTTTTTCGTAAAATCTGGGAGACGTCTGTACCATAGAGATCGATAGGGGGGCGCTATAAATCTACCTCCTTGTGCCATCTGGGCCATGCCTCCCTGCTTTCACATGCTGTCTTCCCAGGGCAAAGAATGTAAGTGAATATGTCACAGATATGAACTAAGTAGCTAGCAAACACATAGTGGTAGAGAATAAATAAAAGCCCAAAAAATTATTTAAATACAGGCGGTCCCCTAGTTATAAACATCCGACTTACAAACGACTCCTACTTACAAATGGAGGGAGACAACAAGAAGTGAGAGGAAATCTACCCCTAGGAAGGGAAATTCACTCCTGTAAGAGTTATTATGGGAAAACTGTGTCTCCACTGAAGCTTTATAACCAATCCTTGTTTCCACAACAATCCTTTAAGAAAGGTTGTTCTGGCCAAACCAACCTGTTAACATTCTACAAGGAAGTGAGCTGCCATCTAGATAAGGGAAGGCCTGTGGATGTGGTGTACCTGGATTTTGCAAAAGCATTTAAAACAGTCCCCCACAAATGTTTAATTTACAAACTGAGGTCTGTAGGCTTAGACCATAGGGTTTGTACGTGGATAGAAAATTGGTTAAAGAAGCACATCCAAAGGGTGGTGATAAATAGCATGTACTAAGACTGGTCTGAAGTGGTAAGTGGGGTACCCCAAGGCTCTGTCTTGGGACCAGTTCTTTTAATTTACTCATAAATGTTATAGAGGATGGGATAAATAGTTCAATTTCAGTGTTTGCTGACAACACAGGGCAATTTACAGCAGGATATAGAAACTTTACAAAACCTCAATAAAATAAAGGGGTGGGTAACTACATGGAAAATTAGGTTTAATGTTAAAAAATGTAAAAGTAATTCCCTTGGGGGCTAAAAATATGAACACAAGTTACTCATGGAGGGTGGGGGAGAACCACTGAACTGGGGGAATCCAGGATGGAAAAAGATCTGGGGGTCCTAGTAGATGACTGACTTAGCAACAGGCAATGCCAAGCTGCAGCAAGCAAAGCTAGCAGAATATTAGCATGCATAAAAAACGGAATTTACTCCAGAGATAAAACGATAAATCCTCCCACTTTATTAAACTCTGGTACAGCCAGTTCTGGTCACCAATCATCAGGAAGGATATGCTAGAGCTGGAGAAAGTCCAGAGAAGGGCAACAAATTTAATATGGTGACTGGAGGACCTCAGTTACGAGGAACAACTACAAACATTAAACTTATTCTCCATCGAGAAGAGACACTTGAGAGGAGATATGATAGCAATATACAGATACCTCAATGGTTCACCGTCTTCTCTTTTTCTTTCACTTTTATCTTCACTATCACCATTTTTATTATTTTTAATTTGTTCCTCTCAGGGTTCTTCCCCCCTTGGCCATGTTGTTTGCCTATGCCCTATGCCTATGCCCTGGGTCTGCTTCACTTTCAGCTCCCGGACAGAGCTTATTCTGTGGATTTACTGCCATGCCATTGTTCTCCTTTATACATCTATCCTTTGTTTTGCGTTTTTTGCGCTTTTACCTTCTTTTTTCAGTTGATATGTAAATATGTTTACTGAGCAAGTGAACAATCACTATCTATAGTGGTTATATATATATATATATATATATATATATATATATATATATATATATATATATATATATTATCTATTTTGGTCTTATTTTCTAACATGGTCTCTCCACAGATACACTAAATTTGGCTGTCTCCTGAGGAAGTGAGTGCTGTTCCATGAAACGCATTGAGAAATCTCAGATCAAATGGGCACCTATCTGAGTGTGTTTGTACTATTGTATATATTCAACTAATGTATATCAACATATGTAAATTGAGTGTATTATATTATGACACATGTATTGTCCAATATGTCTGGTTTTAAAGGAGAATTACAGCCAAAACTTGTTTGGCTGTACTCCTCCTATGGATCACAGGAGTGCAGTTCGTTCTGCACTCCCGTGACTGTCGAATTATGTCACAGAGTTAGTCCAGGCCCAGGCCAGATTGCGACAAAGAAGTTGAGATCCGCCCACATGCCCACTCAGTGGGCCACTGAGAGCCTAAACCGCCCCCACCCCTCCACAGCCCAGTGCACCAGTGAGTGAGATAGTGACAGAGCAGAGAGAGGTGACTGACAGTCACCAGCTCTCTGCTCAGGGAGCCTTGAGAACCAACCGGTGTTTGATCGCTTGGTTCTTAGTGTTAGAGCCCGACAGGGGACAGATGCAGTATCGGACCTCTCTCCATACCTCTTGTTTAACTTTATTAGGAATACATATTGTATTTTTTTAAGAAAATTGTTATCAGTCTTATTTGGCATAATTCATGAAAGTCCTATGGGAAAAATATTGTTTTTAGGTCTTTACATGTTTTAAGGGACTGAGTTCTGCCATTGTCTTAGTAGTTGTGGCCTTCTTTTTCTTGTATATTATTGCTCAAGGAACCCTTAGCAGCCTTTGAAGGAACTCTAAGGTTCCATGGAACCTTGGGTGAGAATGGCTGTTATCTGTTTGCTAATTTGTAATTTGTCAATAAGTGGGGACTGACAGCTGGTTATAGTATATTTTAGAGTTGTTGATAAGCAGTGTTATATCACCATGCATTATTCCCCTATCCAATTTGCTCAAATCTAGTGGCTCAATGGTCCTAAAGCTAGATGCACCAAATGACTATGGCTTTGCCAGCCCTGCAAATTCGGTAACCTGACCCTTTCTATACTCTCTGCTTTAGCTCAACCCTACCAATATCAACTAACACTGAACTAATTAGATCATACCACTAGATAACATCTGCCCTAGGCCACACTTTAACAATAACCTGTGTCAAGGAGATGTCAAGAATAAAAAAGTTGGAAAAAGTAAGGAAAAGCTGCAGATATCAAGACTGACTGGTTCACTGGGCTCTGAATATGAAAGATTCTGAAGGATGAACTACTTGTATTTTCTTAATCCCAATCATCGATCACCCAATTGGCTTCCTTATTCACCATCACTGGGAGAAATTAATAACCCCTTACTTCTAGCAAGGCAGATAGATCTCCTTTTAAACACTTTTATGGGGCCCATTATGTCCTACAAACTTTAGATGGCAGTCACCATGATGATAATGAACTGTCATAAATGTAGTTACATAGTAGGTGAGGTTGAAAAAAGACACAAGTCCATCAAGTCCAACCTATGTGTGTGATTATATGTCAGTATTACATTGTATATCCCTGTATGTTGTGGTCGTTCAGTCTGTAACAAATTTGTCTGTTGCGCAGAGGAGCATGGCAAGTACTGGTTAGCGATAAATTAAATCATGAGCTCTCATTTCCCTGAAATTATGGAGAAAGTTTCATAGATTTCACAAAATTTTCACTATTTTGGCAAAAACACATTGAAATAATTTCTTTTTTTAATCCATATATTTTTACAGGAAAAAAAATGTATGTTTATTATTTTTTTTCAAGGAGTCTGCAAAACATTGCACCCGCGAAACAATTTTAAAATGTGACAGCAGGTGCTGGAAGTGGACCCCCCACCCGCTGTCAAAGGATGATAGATCAGGGGGAAAAAAAAAAAGTTTTCCCCATGGAGTGGGGCTATGCCTCATTTTTGTCTAGGGGTGAGGTAAACGCTTATACTCACCTGACCCTTTGTTCCACTGGAAAACAAAGCTCCCCCACGGTCCAGCGGTGGATTGTTCCTGGTCTATGGTCCACAATTCAAGACCTCCGGAATGTTGGGGTGCTGGACCAGTCATGTTCTGGGATGACCGGAGAATTAAGCCGGCCATAGACGATGCAATTTTCTTTCCTGCAACCACGGGGAGCTATTGTGTTCTTGTAGGAACCTTCGCCACTTTAACCCTTCTCTTCTCTTTTCTGCTACAGACCACCTATATGACATAATCTCTCCCCTGTCCTGTTCTGACCTGGCCACCTCTGTCTACAACAGTTCACTCTCATCGTCACTAGATGCACTTGCTCCTCTAACCACACGCAGAATCAGGCCTCGACCGTTACAACCCTGGCAAACTGACAACACTAGAAATCTCAAGAGACATTGCCGTGCTATTGAACGACTGTGGCGTAAAACCAAATGCCTGCAAGACTTCACCCTATATAAATCTGCCCTTCTAAAATACAATTCTTGCCTCCATGCTGCCAAACAAGCCTACTTTGTCTCTCTTGTTAATACCTTGTCATCCAGTCCCCGTCAGCTCTTCTCAACCCTTAAGTCTCTGCTTCGTCCCCCACCCCCTCTACCCACTAACTCACTCACTGCCCAAGAGATTGCCAATCACTTCAAAGACAAGATTGATGCAATTCGTGAAGACGCCTCCATCAGCTCATTCCCCACAGTTAAAACCTTTTGTACCACCTGCCCCACCCTATTAGAATGTAAGCTCTTCTGAGCAGGGCCATCCTAATCCTCTTGTATTTGATTGTATTATAACTGTATTGTCTCCCTTTTATATTGTAAACGCTGTGTAAACTGTTGGTGCTATATAAATCCTGTATACTAATAATAATTTACTGATTTGATTGTAAATGGTTGGATCTAGTGATCATTCCCCAAAATCAGAAGGCAGCACACTCAGAAGTTAACATTTGTTTTCAATGTCTTTTTGATTTGCATCACTATAATAAAAGAAAGTATAACTGGGACTCCAGAATTTTTTAAAATTCAGTTGTGTGCAAATGTGTTACCTCTAATAATGGTAATCCTAGGTCCTGGTTGCTGCTGTGTAGTGTAAAAATTAAAGCTTCACTGATGGCGGATACTAGAATCATTGCTCTTCATCCAGCCCTACGATCGAGAGTTCCAGCTCTCATACAGTGCAGGGATCGTGTTGTGTAGCTGCCCTCCCCTCTTGTCCATTCACGAAAAGCCTTGTATGCTATTTACAATATACAAGAAGTTCTGTGAATGGACAAGGGGAGAACTTATAATTTACACGCTCTTCCTCTCCCTTTCTTTATCTTTCTGTGAACTCTCAGTTAAAGCACTGACACTAGTATCCAGCATCAGTAAAGCTATAATTTTCAGGACCTAGGATTGCAATAATTAGTGGTACCTTTATTTATTTTTTTTTTCTTGTATAGAGCAGAATTTAAAAAAAGCCTGAACGTTGGCTTTAAAGCGACACTAAACTAGTTTTTTTATACGCTCTATTTAAGTATGTGTTCTTAATTCAAAAAATACTATCTATTGCTCTCAGCCTCCTTCAAATCTCCATTTTTTTTTTTTCTGTGTTCTGACCTTCTGTTAGAGGGTGTCTACGTTCTTTCTCCATGTTCCCACTGCAGGGTTGCCAACTGTCAGTAAATTCAAGGACAGTTTACAAAATCCATTTTTACATCTGTCCGTGAATGTCCATTAGGGACATGCACACTGCATGTCCCTAATAGACATTCATGGACAGATGTAAAAATCATGGATTTTACAAACTGTCCGTGAATTTACTGACAGTTGGCATCCCTGTCCCACTATAAATAGGAACATAGCCACCGTCCCTTGCCCGCTCCCAAGATGGACCTGGGACTAAGGACCTCATGCATGTTGCAACATTCGAAAGAAGCTTTAGTTCCACATTAAATAAATCAAAAAGCGAAGCACAATAAAGATTTCTTAGAAGAAAACACAATGGAAGTTTTTGAGCAAAGTCTCTAATACTACTAATACAGCACATGCTTTCTGCTGGTGCAAAGATCAGGAGACAACAAGTGAAAAGAGGGACAGCCATGGCACTATTCCTGACAACGGGGCAATGAAACGACCCCGTCCATTAGTGTGTTTACAGACGCTCAGAAGGGCCTGTCTGCCACTACTTCAGCATGCTCTAGTAACTGAAGACCTCGCCCACATCCCTGGAGACGTCTTCTGCAGTCATCTGTGCCTGAGCTGTGTTGACAACCCTGAGGCTTTTCAAAATTTGAAGCCTTAAAAACTCACGTGTGGCTCTAATGTCAACAGGGCACGGCAGGGGTTTGATTACCACTCCATAATCCCTTACTTCAGTTCCTTGAGAGGCAGTTAATCTGATGGTAACCTGACTCCTGCCATGCATTAAAAAACAACCAGGACGATAAAATGACAACATGTAATAATACACACAATCTTATTGTCAAACCGTCAAAAGAAAAACAAAAGTATTGTATGCATTGGCCAGTAATAAATACATATAGGAGAAAAACAATGCAAACTTTTAAATTCTGGTTATCCAGAAATATGTACACATATAGAGATGCTAAATATATAAGCGGCTAACTAAAAATATAAAAATAATGCAAGCTATCAAATCTCCAAAAGTTTCACTTTCACAATATTTAATGCCAGACCCTGAAAAAAGGGTCTTGATACATCAATGACTGATGAAATTGCAATGGCATCATCAATAAACCTGATAAAGATGATGTCACGACACACCTGTGCTGACTGGGGTTGACACCTCATCCCTTGAAAACTGAACCTACTACACTTGCTTTGTAGCTAAATAAATGATGGTAAGCCCGTGTGTAAATCTTAATGTATGTATATATCCTGTGGAGGATCTGGAAAAAAAAATTTTTGTTCTACATAAAGATGGCCTAGGCTACAAGAACATTGCCAAGACCCTGAAACTAAGCTACAGCACACTGGCCAAGACCATACAGCGGTTTAACAGGACAGGTTCCACTCAGAACAGACCTCGCCATGGTCGACCAAAGAAGTTGAGTGCACATGCTTAGCTTGTCAGTACTCAGACCATACGCACACTGCATCAAATTGGTCTGCATGGCTGTCGCCCCAGAGGGAAGCCTCTTCTAAAGATGATGCACAAGAAAGCCCGCAAACAGTTTGCTGAAGACAAGCAGACTAAGGACATGGACTACTGGAACCATGTCCTGTGGTCTGATGAGACCAAGATGAACTTATTTGGTTCAGATGGTGTCAAGCGGGTGTGGCGGCAACCAGGTGAGGAGTACAAAGACAAGTGTGTCTTGCCTACAGTCAAGCATGGTGGTGGGAGTGTCATTGTCTGGGGCTGCATGAGTGCTGGGGAGCTACAGTTCATTGAGGGAACCATAAATGCCAACATGTACTGTGACATACTGAAGCAGAGCATGATCCCCTCCCTTCGGAGACTGGGCCGCAGGGCAGTATTCCAACATGATAATGACCCCAAACACACCTCCAAGATGACCACTGCCTTGCTAAAGAAGCTGAGAGTAAAGGTGATGAACTGGTCAAGCATGTCTCCTAAACCCTATTGAGCATCCGTGGGGCATCCTCAAACAGAAGGTGGAGGAGCGCAAGGTCTCTAACATCCACCAGCTCTGTGATGTTGTCATGGAGGAGTGGAAGAGGACTCCAGTGGCAACCTGTGAAGCTCTGGTGAACTCCATGGCCAAGAAGGTTAACGCAGTGCTGGAAAATAATGGTGGCCACACAAAATATTGACACTTTAATTCGAACCGTTAATGGGCAGGCTGAATGTACCAAGTTGATTGATCGATCAACTTGGGTACAACCAGCCTGCCAGATTCACTTATGATTATCGCTAGCGGCTGCTATCGCTGCTAGCGATAATCACTGTCTACTCCCAGCAGGGACGGCTTGTCCCGCCCGCCCCCGCCGGGAGCAGACAATAGCTGGGCAGGAGGGATTGCCCTGTCAGTACTGTCTGTGTTGATAGGGGAATTGTGCAAACCCGTGGTTGCACGAAAGAAATTTGCACCGTGTATGGCCTGCCTAAGTGCTGAAGAGCTTCTGCTTGCTTATTAATTATGTTTAATCATCAACAGCCAAAACGAGGTGCACAGTATGGCCCTTTTCACATAGGCAGCAGACTTTACCTCTATTCTTAAAAGCGATCTGCAAGGTGGCTAAGTGGCAGTTTGAAGGTGTTCAGAAGGCGATACTGCTGCCATCTGAATGCCTGTTTTTTTTCTTCAACCCCCAATGGGGATTTTACACTGAAATACTGCGTCATAACAGTGTACCAAGCATTTGGCATGCAGTTGGGGTGCATTCCCATTGATTTTAATGGGCATGTTTGGCAAATGGTATCACCTGTCACAAGTTAAATTTACCGCAAGCAGTGGGAATGGACCTTATTGTTGTCATGTTATTAGTAGGTAGGCGGTTGATGGGTGGTGAAAACGTGGATCAAGCACTTGTTTTTACCGTCCTTTGCTGCCTGTGTGTACTTAGCTGCTGGATCAAACCCTGATTTGCCCGCTGTATTTGTACAAGTAAGCAAATGCATTCATTGGGCAACAGTTAAAAACAACAGGAAACACAGAAAAACAATAATTATATAATATCTAAACCTTCACCTTCAGAATTTAGGTAAAAACATTCCATGAGAAAAGTGCTAAGCATGGAACCCATAGCAACCAGCCAGAATCCCTCTTGTACTGGTTTAGTTTCATCAAAGTGATTTCTGATTATCTGAGTTTACCTTACCCTGTTTACTGAAGAGGGTCATTGGTGCTCCTGTTGGGTAATGAACAGTACTGACCCAGATAGCAAGGATAACTTGCCACAAATTTGTGGCAGTGTTCAAATGTAAGTTCTAGTTCACACTTTTCCAATTTGTAGCAATTTTGCGTGGCAAGTCTTCAGGAAGAGCAAAGTTGCATTGGTGAGTCTACAGCAAGAGATCTGCAAGTCTACAGCATGAAAATTCAGTCACAGTGCCCCCTGTGGTGGGATGACTATTGCACAACATAACTGAACCAGAACTTGCAGCAGACTTGCAGAAAGTTAGCTAAGAAAGTTGATCTGGAGTCATGCAATGCGGACTTGCTGCAAATGTGCAACAAACTTGTGAAGCTTGGCAAGTCTAGCAATAGCTTAGCAAGTCATTTTCAAACTTGCAGCACAATTGCTTGCTATCTGGGGAGCGGATGGACCCTAGCATGTATGTTCCTAAAGCTGGTCATACACTACTAGAATTTTTTTTTTTAGTTGTTTTAAGAATAATCTTTCAGTTTTCAAAAATTTTCTTGAACTAACAACTTTCTAAAAGATTGTGTGTTTTTCGTTCGGCCAAGTCCATTTAGTCCAAAATCCAATGGAAAAAGCAAACACATTTTTGAAGTACTGTACTTTCAAACAACATTTGTCAAGTCATCAAATGTACTGAGAATTTTTATAAAAATGTTGGAGTATTAGGATGGGTATTTACTAATGAATAAAAACATGCATCCAAAACAAAAAGCAGAATAGAGAAATCATATAAAATTTTTCTGCCTTTATTGGCTTTCCCATCCTGGCTGGACGTCATATGAGGTCCTGTCAGAAAGCGCGGTAGGCAGCGGCACACTCTGTCGCCGGCTGTAGAAAGAAAAATACGCCTGTGCTCAGATTCCTTTTTAAAAGCTTGTCCATGCATATAATCTACCAGGTGCTAAAGGGGTGTGACCACAATAACACTAAAAATACTGACCAAATTGACCAATCACAGCTAGCAACACAATTGTAAACAATTGATCGCATGAAAGGAAGCTATCCATTGTGTACAACTGTCATGTGACCTGCTGTGATTGGCCATGGTGATCACATGGTACCAGCAGCGAAACGGTACTCTGATCAGTCATCGGCTGTGTCCCGGTGACAGGATACTGGATGAACCCTCTGCACACTGCTATACCCTTTCAAGCAAACATTGCAATAAAAAATAGGGATATTTAGTTCACACATATTGCAATACATGTTTAACCACTTGCCGCCCGCCATATAGCAGAATGACGGCGGCAAAGTAGTTTCAATATCCTGACTAGGCGTCATTTGACGTCCCCTGTGGGCGCGCATCGCGGCGATCGTTGTTGCGGTGTGTCAGTCTGACACCCTGCAACACCGATCCAGGTAAAGAGTCTCTGACAGAGACTCTTTAACACGTGGCAAAGCAGAGTAGAACTGGCCACACCAGTTATATAATGACTCTGTACTGCACTGGTGACAGTATGTAAAAAAATAAATTGTGATTTTTTTTTTTATTTCTTCTTTTTCCAAAAATTTTTGAAAAAAAATTACAACTTCAAAAAAAAAACACCATGCCTCCTACTAAATACCTTGGACTGTCTACTTTCCAAAAAGGTAATTTGGGGGGTATTTGTACTGTCCTGGCATTCTAGGGCCTAAAGAAATTATATAGGCCGTCAGTACATCAGGATTGATCCATTTTCAGATATATACCATAGTTTGTGGACTCTATAACTTTCCTACAGACTAAATAAAATACACTGATTTGGGTTATTTTCACCAAAGAAATGTAGCAGAATACATTTTGGGCTAAATTTATAAAGAACAATTACTTATTTGCAAAATTATAAAACAGAAACAAAGAGAAACGCGTTTTTTTTTTCCTTCTAAATTTTCAGTCTTTTTTTGTTTAGCAAAAAATAAAAAACCCGGTGGTGATTAAATACCACCATAAGAAAGCTCTATTTGTGTGAACAAAATGTTAAAAAATTATTTTGGGTACAGTGTTGTATGACCGCGCAAAATCATTCAAAGTGCGACAGCGCTGAAAGCTGAAAAGTGTCCTGGGAAGGAAGGGTGTAAAAGTGCCAAGTATTGAAGTGGTTAAGGGTCACCTATCTTATCCCAACTACTCCTTTAAAGGATAAGTTCACCTTTTATAAAAAAAAAAATATTATTTTTTATCTTTTGGAGCATGTAAGGCATTGCACCAGTGAGCTGCAGATCGCTAGTGCCATGCAGGTCTCGTTCAGATCTGTCCGTATATCAGCGCTGTGGCATTTTGTCAGCCGAGTGTGAGGCAGTGCGAGGCACGCTTTTCACTGTGTGGCAGCCAACTAAACTTTATGAAATGTCCATAATACAACACAGTGGCTGGCCTGTATGGACACCTAAAGTTAACGTTTATGTATTTATTTGTTATGAAGCACCAGGGACATAACTAACCTGTAATGAAGTGTATACTATGTCTGGCTGGTTGCTGCTTACGGTAGACATCTTCTCCCCACTGCCACCAGGTCCTCCCCATAGTGCTGATTTTCCAGCGCTGCCAGGGTTAACATCAGTCCCTACAAGTGTGAAAGAGCTGCACCGCTCACGCATCTCCTCTGTTCATAAAACTTGTTAAAGTCTATGGCAGGCTCCCGCTGAATGGCGCTGAACGCTATACCGAGCGGTAGCAGAGTTTAAGGTCCTGTGTGTTAAGGGATCAAGGTCTGGAATGCAGGTCTTCCGCCTTCTGGACCTTCCTCCCTGAACGAACAGGGCCCTAAACACTGATACCGCTTGGTACAGCATCCAGCCCCATTCCAGAAACAGCTTGCCATAGACTTTGGAAGGCTGCCTGTGGGGGGACTGAATGCTCCCCTCCTGGGAGCACTAAAACACCAGGAGGAGGACACTGCAGCAGGAAGGCCCCGTTTGCAAGCAACCTAACAACTTTGGTAAATAGGCAGAGGTAGCACTCAGTTACAGATATTGTCACCTGACTCAGTTAAAGATATCAGAAGCCAATTAAGCTGGCCATACATGGATCGAAATTTTGCCGGTTTTGGACGGATTTCGTTACATGTATGGGCAGGCTGATTGCACCCAAGTGGATCCATTGACTGACTTGGGTACACCCAGCCTGCTGGATTTTTTTACATGCAATTACTGCCAGCGGCTATAGCCGCTAGCAGTAATCATTGCATTCTGCCAGCAGGGAAGACTCCCTGTGCCCCCCCCCACCAGCAGAATACAGTGCTACAGGAGACATTCCCCTATCAACACTGACTGTGTTGATGGGTGAATCTAGAAATTTTCTTTCCTTACACCCGTCATGGAAGGAAAGAAAATCGAGTCATAGTCACATAGTTAGTTAGTAAGGTTGAATAAAGACACCAGTCCATCCAGTTCAACCTGAGTGAGTGTGGGTCTACAACCCTGACCCTTGTCCCTAACCCTGAACATCGCACACTCACATCAATCCCTACCCTCAATCCAAGGTCCCCATTCATATACTAGGGCCAATTTTGGACAGAAGCCAATTAACCTACCAGCATGTCTTTGGTGTGTGGGAGGAAACCAGAGTACCCGGAGGAAACCCACGCAGGCACAGGGAGAACATGCAAACTCCAGGCAGGTAGTGTCATGGTTGGGATTCGAACCAGCGACCCTTTTTTACTGCTAGGTGAGAGTGCTAACCACTGCACCACTGTGCCGCCCAGTCATCTATGGGCTGCCTTAGTCATTTAGCTGCTCTATCAGCTAAAGGTAGGCTGGCCCTTTAATTAAATAAGGAACTTTAAATAAGGACATTTTAGCTCATACAGACAAACTTTGTGAACAATGATAATATAAATTTTCTTATGTAGCTTTCAATAAGAGAATACATTGAGTTTATTTTTTCTGTATAGATTGTGGCCTATCTGGATGCATCTTCAATGGAAGGATGGAAAGAAAGTGGTTTTAAGTAAATGAAAGCAATGACAGATGGGCTACTGATACTGGGATTAATTTATATTTATGGACTAAAATCCTTTCCTTTGTTTCTGTGATGCTAATATTATTGCTCAGCACCAGTCCACCCTGACGTCATACATCTATAACTCGCTCTTTCAGTGTTTTACTCTTTACACGGATCTCCTGGGTACACAGTTTATTACCATCTCATATCTAGAAGGTTTAATTGCTGGAAAAAGATGAATCATGCTATCATAATATTGCTCTGGGCAATGCCTCACCTAACCACTTCACACTTCATATCACTTTATGACTTAAGCACAACACACTGCAGCTCTTATGTACCAACAATATAGCTGCACCATGACAATGTAGTATGCTACGATTAGTGAAGAATGACAGGGTGTCTTGTTTAGGGATTTAAGCAGAAATCTGTTGTAATACATATATAAGGCTTCTTTTACCTGCCAAAATGCAGGTAAAAACACATCTTGGTCCAGGACTACCCCCCCCCCCCCCCAAGCCCATTGCTCTACCCATTGCTGGAAAGCAGACAGTGATGATGAATGCTTCCATGTGCATACTGCTGGTGTAGGTTGTAATATATATAGGACATTGCATTGTACTAATATATTGTACAGGATGCTAGGGATGAGTGTCCTGGATGGGAGAAATGTATCCTCATTGTTTGGGTTGTGGTCCCTTTAAGGGGGACAACAAGAGATGATTGGCGTATTCACTAATGTTCACCCATGCAGGGTGAGGGGTTCCAGAATAATCCGATAAAGAGGGAAAACTGACTTGCATTTTTCCCAGGATTACTAACGTCCTCATATGGGTCCCAGAATTTGGAGGCTCAGTGAGATTTTGTGTGGAAAAGAGCCTCCAACCCTGACTATGGGCATTTTGATCTTGTAAGGGTTACCCCCCCCCCCCCTCAAGAAAGGGCTGAGGATCCCTGGGAGCTTTAAACCCTGTGGTTGGACAGGTTTATGCTGGCGGTGAGCCATCTCTATGTGTTATATCAGAGGTTAATGGACTGTTTTTGTTTAGTATGCTGAAGAACAGTGTTTTTTGTTTGTCTGGTTTGAAAAATAAGACTGTTTGCTTTTACTAATTCGACTGATATTCGCCAAAATATCCCTATGTATATATATAATCTGATGGGGTATTCACCCATTCCATACAGGCTTCTCTGTCTGATCTGACATTCAACTTGAGCACTGAACCTCCACATTCTAATTCTATTTAACATACACAGTGCATATCCACTATTTGAGAATTTTTCACTATTAAGCCTCGTACACACAGTCGGATTTTCCGTGGACAAACCCTCAGACTTTTGTCCGATGGGCGTTGGCCAAAAACTTGTCTTGCATACAAATGGCACACAATTGTCTGTCAACAAACACGAACATAGTGACACACTAGAGGTACTAAGGTACTACGAGCCGATAATTTCAATTGTCAAGCGCCACCCTTTGGGCTCCTTCTGCTAATTTCATGTTAGTAGAAGTTTAATGAGTGTTGATTTGCGCTTTTCACTTAACGCTTTTCAGTTTGCGCTTTTTATTTTGCACTTTTCAGTTCGTTTCTGAACGGCTGTTCATCAACCAAACATGTTGCGGTATCGGAGGAGATAACGTGTTATTTATTATTGGCCTTGGAGTTATTGCTTTGACCCAAGTCTAGTCCAGGAACAGGAGGAGGATTATTTCTTGGACCAAAAATTGGTTGCTTTATTAATCGTGACCAATTATGTCATATGCCTTTGCTGCGGGAGCTCCAGGAGAATAATCCAGATGATTTTCAGAATTATCTCTGGATGACGGACCCCTGCTTTCACCAACTCTTGGCATTGTTGACCCCCTATATTAAAGCGGGGTTCCACCCAAATTTTGAACGATATCTGTATGTATTCTCTTCCTTGCCTAGATGCTGACATGCCGTTTAAAAAAATTCAAATCGCAGTAATTACCTTTTATTTTTCTATTCTTCTTTGCACTTCCTGGTTCTCCTCCCGTGGGAGTAGGCGTGTTTCTAGCCTCTCTCAGACTCCTGGGAGCTAGTCTCAGGCTTCCCAGGATGCCACTGAGCATGTGCGGGAACAAGCGGTGAATGCTGGGAGCACAGCATTCACCGCATCCAGGAAAGAAATGCTTGTGGGCTTCAAATGCCCACAATGAAGATGGAAACAGCCTGCAGTGAATAATATAAGTTATTCTTTCCGACGAAATCTGACACAGGCGGACATATTACACACAATATGTGAGTATGTAATGCTGAGAAGAAAAGTTTGTGAATGAACTCAAAAAAAAAAAAAAATGATAGATAGGTGGACCCCCGCTTTAAAAAGCAGGACACATGCATGAGGCTTTTATTTTATTTTTTGGTTGAATAATGATTTGATTTGGTATATTTTCTATATTTTTGGATGCATAGAATGCACTTTTTGGTTAAGTTCTATTGGCAGATAGCATGTCTAATTTTATTTGTTTTCTTTTTTAATGCACAATAAAAAAATTGTGGAGAATAATACTTGGCTATGTGTTTTACTTCAAATGACAGTTTGGGAGTAGGCAGTTACATTTAAAAAAAATACAATGTAAAATTAACAAGGGACACCAACATAGTTATATTTTTGATCTTAAAAACTACGGGATAATGGTGATGTGGTAACTTGCCCAAATAAAAAAAAACAAGCATAATAATATTATTCTTGATATCACTCGAAAATAAAAGCCTTTTAAAATACGTTTGGCAGAACTCCTTCAGTTTGACCAGCAAAGCAGCTTCATTATTATCCCATTAAAGAAGAAGAGAATGTGCGCTGCATTTGGAGTTTTCATAATTGTGACATAAAAGTGACATTTTCCACATTTTGTCATGTTACAACCAAAAACTAAATGTGTTTTATTGGGATTTTATGTGATAGACCAGCACAAAGTGGCACATCATTGTGAAGTGGAAGGAATGATAAATGGTTTTCAAAAGTTTTTACAAATAAATATCTGAAAGGTGCGACGTGCATTTGTATTCAGCCCTCCCTGAGTCAATACTTTGCAGAACCACCTTTCGCTACAATTACAACTTCAAGTTTTTTGGGGGGATCTCTCTAACAGGATTTGCACATCTAGAGAGTAACATTTTTGCCCATTTTTCTTTTCAAAATAGCTCAAGCTCTGTCAGATTGGATGGAGAGTGTCTGTGAACAACAATTTTCAAGTCTTGCCACAGATTCTCAATTGGATTTAGGTCTGAACTTTGACTGGGCCATTCTAACACATGAATATGCTTTTATCTAAACCAGGGATCTTCAAACTATGGCCCGCCAGCTGTTGCGGAACTACACATCCCATGAGGCATTGTAAAACTCTGACATTCACAGACATGATGGGAATTGTAGTTCCTGAACAACTGGAGGGCCATAGTTTGAAGACCCCAGATCTAAACCATTCTATTGTAGCTCTAGTTGCATGTTTAGGGTCGTTGTCCTGCTGGTAGGTAAACCTTCGGCTCCAGTCTCAAGTCTTTTGCAGACTCTAACAGGTTCTTCTAAGATTGCCCTGTATTTGGCTCCATCCATCTTTCCATCAACTCTGATAAGCTTCCCTGTAGTTGCTGAAGAAAGGCATCCCCACAACATGATTCTGCCACCACCATGTTTCACGGCGAGGATAGAGTGTTCAGGGTTATGTGCAGTGTTAGTTTTCCGCCACACATAGCGTTTTGTTTTTAGGCCAAAAAGTTAAAATTTTGGTCTCATCTGACCAGAGCACCTTCTTCCACGTCTCGCAAACTGCAAACAGGAATTCTTATGGCATTCTTTCAACAATGGCTTTCTTCTTGCAACTCTTCCATAAAGGCCAGATTTGTGGAGAGCACGACTAATAGTTGTCCTGTGGACAGATTCTCCTACTTGAGCTGTGGATCTCTGCAGCTCCTCCAGAGTTACCATGGGCCTCCTGGCTGCTTCTCTGATTAATGCTCTCTATGCCCGACCTGTCAGTTTAGGTGGATGGCCATGTCTTGGTAGGTTTGCAGTTGTGCCATAGTCTTTCCATTTTCAGATGATGGATTGAACAGTGCTGCGTGAGATGTTCAAAGCTTGGGATATTTTTTTATAACCTAACCCTGCTTTAAACTTCTCCACAACCTTATCCCTGGCCTGTCTGGTGTTTTCCTTGGCCTTCATGATACTGTTTGTTCACTAAGGTTCTAAGGTAAACCTTTGAGGCCTTCACAGAACAGCTATATTTATACTGATATTAAATAGACACAGATGGACTCGATTTACTAATTAGGTGACTTCTGAAGGCAATTTGGTTCCACTAAATTTTAGATAGGGGTATTAGAGTAAAGGGGGTAAAGGGGTAAAGGGGGCACGCCACACTTTTCAGATATTTATTTGTAAAAAAAATTGAAAACCATTTATCATTTTCCTTCGACTTTACAATTATCTGCCACTTTGTGTTGGTCTATCACATAAAATCCCAATAAAATACATGCCTGGTGGTTGTTTGGGATAAGATGACACAGGTTATGGAAAACTATCCGGCACATATTTTACTGACCACATAAAAAAGGCTTTTCTTTTGCAATATGCACTAATAAAATAAATGCCACCACCAAGAATCACCACCTCCTGGAGTTTTTTTTTTTACCTTATGTCTCAGAGTATGAGGGGCTTTAAACAGATCCAGCTCATGTACTATTTAAAGTGGTTGTAAACTTCAGACACGAATTATGAACAAAGCATATCCCTCTATAGTGTGTATTTGTCTAAATTAACCACCTCCAGACCAGACCTTTTCTGGCACTCTTTGTTCACATGTAACAATCAGTATTTTTTGCTAGAAAATTATTTAGAACCCCAAACATATATTTTTTTAAACTCAGAGGCCCTAGAGCAGGCATGTCCAAAGTCTGGCCCGCCGGCCAATTGCGGCCCGCTTTCCGGTTTGATGTGGCCCCACTGGTAATTTGGATATATATATCTTTTGTGGCCCCCAACGAATCTCCGAGCGGCGCTTGGAGATTCGTGGGGGGGGGGGGGGGGCACAAAAGACATATACCGTATTTATCGTTGTGGCAGCCTCAGAGGGGACAGGGAGGGGGCGGGACGAGTGCCGTCAGATTACATACAAGATAAATAAAATTAAAATAAAATTACATACAGGAGAATCTCTCGTTTACCCGGAGGCCTCTGTAATAGGAATTCCTGTCTCTTGGGCTGAGATTGGACAACTGTTCTGTCTATTATAGGCGGTGGGACTTTGTATTAAAGAGGCTGCCGAGTAAACAGGTGATTCTCCTGTATGTAATCTGTTGGCGCTCCTCCTGCCCCACTCCCTGTCCCCTCCGAGGCTGCAGATGGGCATCGATCAGGCAGCACTGATGGCAATGGTGAGGCTGCATTCATGGCAATGGTGAGGCTGCATTCATGGCATTGGTGCGGCTGAATTCAGAGGCTGCATTCATGGCAATGATGAGGCTGCATTCATGGCAATGGTGAGGCTGCAGATGGGCACTGATTGGGCTGCACTGATGAGCACTGACACTTATTTTGCTTCACAGTTCTTTATTAAAAATTGAAGTTTTTTCCTGTAGGTGCATGTTATACGCCTGTGCGTGTTACATGCCGATAAATATGGTATATCCAAATAACACACCCAAGCTCATCCTTAGACTCTTCACCACACACAGCCACAAAGTCAAGAGAATTCTTGTTGGGCAGTGTATTAGTTAATTTGCATTTAATTTTAATAGTTTAAAGAATGTCGGGCAAAATGGTCGGCCCTCACGCATGTTCACTTCATCAAATCTGGCCCTCTTTGAAAAACGTTTGGACACCCCTGCCCTACGGAATAGATCGGTGGGTTTTGCAATTTTTTATGTCACATGGTATTTACACAATGGTTTTTAAACACAATTTTTGGGGAAAAAATACACTGTTTTTTAATTTGAATGTAAAAAAGCACAATACATAACCCAATTCATGGTAAAATATAAAAGATCATGTTACGCCAAGTAAAAAGATACCAAACATGTCGCACTTTAAAACTGCGCACGCCCGTGCAACGGCGACAAACAATGTAAATTTTACTATCCATAGCTGGTGCTTTAAAAAAATTTTTTTTTTAAATGTAAAACATATTTTTCAAATTTGTAAAAAAATCTTTTGAAAAAATTATTTGAAAAATTTGGCCTCATTCACATAGGTTCTGTGGCCCATACAGTGTGAATGAGCTGGCTGTTTGTGTTACTGGAGCCACCTGTTACTCTATGAGGATGTAGTGGCTGTATGAACACAGCCGCAGGTCCTAATTTGATAAGTTTGCAGGTGTGGATGAATAGCCCCAAATAAACACTGTCAGTGTTTTGGAGGCCGTATACGTGCTTCCACACACCTGTCAAATTAGGACCGGCGGCTGTGTTCATACACCCGCTGCATCCCATAGCGTAACATAGGTTGCCTGCACACAGCTCCAACCACATTATAAAATACAAAAAAAAACACTGATTCACACTGTACAGGCCACAGCACCCATGTGAATTGCACACAGAACTTTGTTTATTAACGCAATACAGTTTTATCTTTAATGTATCTTTATCTTTAAAAAATAATGATTTAAGTGTATTTTTAGTAAAAATATCAGGCAGGCCAATTACCTATTTACCTACAGTCACCTTACACAATAAAAAAATATAATATTTTTATTCAACTTTCAGTGAAATAGTATCTTCCTGAAGACTTAGATAAGAATAAATTAATAAAAAACAAAATATAAGGTGATGAAATTGGGCAGTCTGCAGCCCCCCAAATTGTTCCTCCCTATACAGTAGCCTATGTGTCCTTCTTATACCCTGTATACAATAACACATCTTTAGGGCAGAACACATCTCTCCATCAACATTAACTATTTTAATCCTTATGCTGCTAGCATTAGTAAATCGATTGGAAAGTATTAGGGCTTTTTTTTAGCGGGAACGCAGGGGAACGAAGGTCAAGCACCTCCAGTAAGCACTGAATGTTTTTCGGGGGCGAAGGGATTATTTTTGCTGGGGAGGTCTATAAGTTGCTGCTTGGGATCTATTGTCGCTGGAGGGGATCTAATTTTGCGGTGGGAGGAGGGGTTATTGTTGCTGGGGAGGTCTATTGTTGTTGCTGGGGGATCTATAGTCACTGGAGGGAATCTAGTTTTGATGGGGTTGGTAGTTGGGGGTCTTGGTTGTCTATTGTTGCTGGGAGGTCTATTGTTGCTGCAGGGGGATCTATTGTTGCTGGATGGGGGTCTTATGTTGTTGGGGGGTCAGTTGTTGCTGGGAGGGATCAACTGTTGAGGGAGGGGTTTATTGGTGCTGTCTGTGGGTAGATCTGTTGTTGCTGGTGGGATCTTTTGTTGCTGGAGAACTAATGTTGCTGGCTGCAGAGGATCTATTTTACTGCATTTCTTATTATCATTAACAGATTCCATACAAATTACTTATTACCACAAATGTTACATGCTTCTGTATTCTCTAAAAGGGGTGGTACTGGGAGGTAGGTAGCAGGGTTGCCAACCGCCAGTAAATTTACTGACAGTTTGTAAAAATCTGTGATTTTTTTACAACTGCCGGTAAAAATCAGGGGTTGATAATTTCATGCTGTGTTGACTTTTTGAGTGTAAATCAAACAAAATACCATGTTATAGGTATTGTCAGTGTTTCCATATCATGTTTATACTGTTTAAATATTCACTGTGTTAGTTTACAACAGGAATTCTGTAATTTCTCAGGCTGCCAGTAAAAAATGTTCTCCGCCAGTAGATTCCCCATGTTTTGTCAGTAAAAAATGCTGAGGGAGGTTGGCAACCCTGGTAGGTAGGGGTGGAACCAAGGAATGGTGCTTAAAGGTGGGTAGGGGTGAGTCTGAAAAGAGGAGTTCCTGCACCTATTCTCTGGGAAAAAATCCCTGGAAAGTATAATATATTTCAGGGGTCTTCAAACTTCCTAAACAAGGGGCCAGTTTACCGTTCTTCAGACTTTAGGGGGGGCCGGACTGTGGTCATTGGGAGTAGAAGAGGTCCCGACATCAGCAGCAAAAAAAACAATGACCAATCTTTGGTGTCAGCGGAAGGGATTGGGCTCCATTGTTGGTGTCATTGGGAGAATTTATGCCCCATCATTGGTGTCATTGGACCCAATTTTTGGTGTCATTGGGAGGAATTGTGCCCCATCGTTGGGTGTAAGTGTGAGGAATTTTGTCCCAGCGTTGATGTCAGTGGGAGGTATTGTTCCCCATCATTGATGTCATCATTGGGCCCAATTGTGGGTGTTATTGGGTCATTGGGAGGAATTTTGCCAAATTGTTGCTGTTAGTGGAGGAGGAAATGATGCCCCATTGTTGGTATCAGAGGATGAAAATAGTGCCCCAAGGACTGGATAAAAGCATACACATCTGGCCCACTGGCCGCAGTTTAGACACCACTGCTATATTTATTTGTTTTAAACTTTTTTTTTTCAGTTGCTTCCTGGTTTCTGGCTTAGGCCAAAGAGTGCCGAAGAGTGTCCTGCTCTCTCCCAGGGGATTTTCGTTACATTGCCGTATCTTTATCTATCTTGGATGATAACAGCCCACATCTGGATACATTAGTTTTGATATATAGTAAAATTTCTTAGTCTTTGGCTACCTCTGACTGAGGGATTCCTATATATTCTGATATGAACAATCTATGATTATATCCGGTCTTCTATGAATATTCACTTTGATATGGCATCCCCTGTTAGAAAGTATCATACCTAGACACTCATGATCATTGATTCACAGATGGTTCCTGGGTGTTGTTTGCCTGGTGATTCGCTCTGACCTCATTGCGCCACCTTGCTTTTTTTCCTTTGTTGTAGATTACTTTGGTGATCACTGATTGATTAACATGTGATTCCTTTTGCAAGATAGTGAGACCCCTTTCTCTTCTTTGCAACTATTGAACCCCAAATGTGTCCTGAAGAAGTGTACAACGAAACGCGTAGACGCATTAGGGCTCATTTCATATATAGATTGTTTTTTGTATATATGATTTTTATCGATGTTTCAATAAATGCTAATATTTTTGTATATTTCTGCTGTTTGTTGTGCCTTTAAAATCTGACCACAGGTTTTCCTTTTTTGGAATTCTTTTTCTTTATGGGTTAGGCCAAAATGATCTCATACACCCTAGGGGTCTTCAAGGGCATGTTTTTCTTTCATCTGGCGGGGCTTCCTCAGCTAAGCACGCCCTCCTTCCTGCATCCATGAGCTAAGGGCGGATGGATTCCAGGTAAGTAAATGCTACATGAATCACCTGCCGTTACTCAAGATTCCCGCAGCTAGAAATGATAGGGGGGTGTTTTTCAAAGGGATTTCTCTACAAAATAAAACATGGGGACATGAGTTTGCTATAAGTATTAAAAATTAATTAATTCACGTTTTCAGTTTGTGGTTCTCAGACACTGTTTAGTTACGCTGTAAAAGAAAGTATTAGAAATGACCAGAAAATGCCGAGTAATTCCCACCTCACCTGCCCATTTCATGAAATCACAGCCTCTGCAAGACACTGTAGGTATTTGTTGAAGGTCAGGAGTTGGGTGACACAAATGAGCTGAACTGAATCTAGAATTTTCTGACCTTCCCTGAGTTCAGGATTCAGTTTACTGTGTTTTCTCTGATAACATCTCCAGTAATCTCATATGGCATGAGATAAGCATCATCAATGGGGATAGACCTGTGTGTGTAACATAAACCAGGGCTTAATACTACAACTGCATCAGCAGGGAAAAACCACACTGGAAACTGTATACAGAGGGCAGAGCTGATTAATACTGGGGATCCCGAGGGGCCACTTGTCAATGCTTACTAATGCTCTGTTTGTTCAAATACTGCCTGATTCAACAAAGAAAAACATCTGAAAATAATCATACTTTCTACTAGGCTTGCTTCGAGATAACAAAAGCAAAAGAAGGTTGGAAGTCCATTGCTTTTCATTCGAAAATAGAGCTCTGCTAAGCTGTTGTATATTTTCAGTAAGTACATTTCTGGGGTATTATTGTAACGTTTACCTGAAAATAAATTGTGATGTGAAGTTTTATATGTTTACTCTTTTATATCACCAAGAAAATATTTTATATAAAGATTTGTCAATTTACTGTGGAGGCTATATGAATGTCTAGCAATATTAATTAGGAGAGGAGTGATTCTGCTGAAGTTATTTTTGCCGAAAAAGTACAAAAATAAAGAAAAAAAACATTTCTGTTACTTCTTGAAAAAAAAAAAAATTTTCTTCTCTTTCTTTATTTATTTATTTACCTATTTATTTATTTTTTTGAAACGTTTGGTGTTTTTAATAAGTTTAGTTACAGTGATTGTAAACAATCACATTGTAAAACAACCCATTCAGTTTAAAGGAGTTGTAAAGGCAAATGTTTTTTTATCTTAATGCATTCTATGCACTAAAGAGGTTGTAAACCCTAAAAAAAAATCCCGCCCAAAAAAAAAAAAAAAACCTGCAAGACAAAGGCATAATGAGCTAGTATGCATAGCATGCTCATTATGAATTATTTACCTAAGATCGAAGCCCCCGCAGCGGTCCTCGTTCACCGCTCCGGCGGCCGACATCGCTCCCGGAGTTACTTCTGGGCATCGCGGACACCGGTGCTGTGATTGGCCAGAGGTGCAATAATGTCACTTCAGCGCGCATGCCGCCGATAACGGCACAGGCTAACTGAAGCAACGTACATGCCATTGTTTCAGTTTGCTTCAGTGCGCATGTGCCGATGACATTGGCACATGCAAATACAGGTGATATCACCTAAACCGTGCAGGTTTAGGAGATATCCGAGGTAGCTACAGGTAAGCCTAATTATAGGCCTACCTGTAGAAAAAAAGTGGTTGTAAAGGGTTTACAACCACTTTAATATAAAAACCTTCTGTGTGTAGCAGCCTCTCCAGCACTCTCTCCAGCAATGTCCATGAGTGTCTCAGCCATCCAGGACTCTCCCCCTTGATTGGCCGAGACACCGTCAATCAAAGTCAGTTAACCAATCAGGGGAGAGAGGGGGCGGGGCCAGGTCAGAGCTCCTTCTGAATGCACGGAACTGTAACTCGGATTGGGTACCCTCATGGCAAGCTGCTCGCTGGGGGGGGGGGGGGGGGGGGCATTTGACAGGAGGGAGGGGCCAGGAGCAGCGAAGAGGGACCCGAGAAGAGGAGGATCCGGCTGCTCTGTGCACAACCAATGCACAGAGCAGGTAAGTAAAACATGTTTGTTATTGTTTTTATTTATTTTTTTAAAGTCTTTACAATCACTTTCAGCCTTCATGCACACTGGAAATTATAAAAAAGCCAGTAGCGTTAGCTGTAGAAAGCTGTAGCTATAAAATCGTTTTTTTTTTCAGCGTTTTTGCAGTAGCGTTTTTTAGCCGTGCTGTTTTTTAGTTTTTTGGGTTTTTTTAAAACAAAATTATACTCCCATAAAAGCGTATGGCTCGAAAACGTGGATAAATGCTGAATAGCAGTGTTTTTCAGCTAGATAGAATGTTTTTACAGCTGAAAAACTCCTCTCAAAACCCACTAGTTTTCGTTTTTTTCCAGCCAGAAACCGCCCCTGCCAAATAATGCTGATAGCAGCCTATGTGTGTGTGGACACATAGGATAACATGCTGGGGAGTTTACTGGCTGCAGAAAAAAACGCCTGAAGCCAAAAACAGCAGCTGTAAAAACGTCTGGTGTACATGAGGCCTAAAATAGAAATGAAAGGCAAAACATTTTTGTATAGATATATAAAAAAATATATATATATAAATAATATTTTTCCCTTTTTTATAAGTGATCACACTCGCTCTGTTCTCAGCTGCATACGAGCTGCGGGAGGAGAAGCAGCAGAACACTGAGCTTCCCAGTGAATGGCTGTGCAGCGGAGGTGTGTCAGGACAAGTCCGTTCAATGGAGTACACCGAGTTCCCAGCATAGCTAGAGAACTGACCACTGTGTGCTCCCCTGCTTAGTGTGGTCAGTTTGTAATAGGAAAGCAGAGGGACTGGCAGGAACACCAGGGATTTCACATAAAGGAAGCAATACAAAGAGAACAGGATACTTTCTCTTACAAGTACATGGTACAGCAGCCACATATCAGGAATACGAAGTGTTAAGTTAACAAATGCTTTAAACTGATTCTAAAGCTTAATTTTTAAAAAAAATAACAAACATGTTTTACTTACCTGTACTGTGCAATGGTTTTGCAGAGCAGCCCTGAACATCCTCTTCTGGGGTCCCCCACCAGCGCTCTTGGCTCCTCCTCTCTCTTGAGTACCCCCATAGCAAGCTGCTTGCTATGGCGTCACTCATGCAGGCTCAATCCTGAGCCGGGTTGTGTGTGTCTATTGAGAGGCACAGCGTAGCACACCCCCAACCCCCTCCTCACAGGATTTGATTGACTCCTCCATGTCAAGTGAGCTCTCGGGCACAGCGCTGGATCGAAATTGGGTTCAGATGAGTATTTAGGTGGGGCGCTGATCACAAAAGGTTTTTACATGAATGTAGAGAAAAAAAAAACCTTCTGCCTTTACAACCACTTTAAAGAGGAACTGCAGTAATTTTTAAAACAAATTTAAAGTCACCGTGTCCCAGGATGGTGCGGGCTGAAGGGGGTGCGAACTTCCACTATTCTCACCTAGGTGAGAAAATAAGAAGTGGGAGCGTGTACCTGTCAGAAAAAAAGGTACCCACTCCCCCCAAAACAAAAAAAAAACTTCTAATAGTGGTAGAGGAGGGGGGGAGAGGAGAAGGATAAGCAGAATTTTAAAGGGGTTGTAAAGGTAAAAATTTTTTCACCTTAATGCATTCTATGCATTAAGGTGAAAAAACTTTTGACAGTACCGCCGCCCCCCAGCCCCCCCGTTTTACTTACCTGACGCCTCGAATCTTCGCTGCTCGTTCTCGTCATCTTCATTGCAGCTCAGCCTGGTCGCTGATTGGCTGCAGTGGAAGGATTGAAAGCAGCTCAGCCATTGGCTCGCGCTGCTGTCAATCACATCCAATGATGCGGCGCGCCGGGGGGCGGGGCAGAGTGATACAGCGAGCGGCTATAGCCGCCGGCTGTATCACGGGAGCGCGCCCGCAAGCACTCACCACCATGCGAGGGAGCTCGCATTAAGGTGGTAAATGCTTGCGGGGAGGAGCTGAAACAGCCGCCGAGGGACCCCAGAAGACCAGGTTCGGGGCCACTCTGTGCAGAACGAGCTGCACAGTGAAGGTAAGTATAACATGTTTGTTATTTTTTTTTAAAAAAAAAAATACCTTTACAACCCCTTTAACTTTTAAGTGATGTTCTGCTTTAATTCCATTTCATGTTTTTGTTTTTTTTGGTGTATAGATTATTATTGTACGTTTGCTTCAAATTCATTTTATTTATTTATTTATTTATTTTTGTGTGTGGGGTCATTGTTTTAACCCAAGATTCACACTTTACTCAAGATTCAAACTTTTTTTTTTTTTACATAACATTTAGGTTCCATTTACACTTGCAAATGGAGCCATTAGGAATTACATGTGGGAGACACAGCGGGGGTCCGCATCCAGAGCTGATCATTCACAGGTAATTGCTCCATGAGTGATTACATGTGAGCTGCCACAATAGGCTTCAGGAGATGTCAGCCTCCCATAGCTTCCAATAGGGTTTGTTCCCGCAGCTAATCACCGGAACCACCACTGGGTTTCCCTCGTGCATTTGCTAACGGCTCCATTATCAAGTGTCAGTGGGTCCTAAAGGCCCGTACACACGATCAGAAAATCATACAAAAAATACCGTTTTCGACCCGATCGTATGATAATATGATAGTACACAGCTTTCACCTGAAATTTTCCAGAGGGTCAAACGCGACAATTTTACTCGTGCAATACCAGATCATGCAATTTTCATTTAATCGGTACATTTTTGCTCTGAAAATACAATACAAATACACTACAATACATTACATCACTTCAGAATTTTTATTCTGTTGTGTGACAATTTTCGTACTTTAGCCTTTTCACGACCGTCCCACGCAGATATACTGCGGCAGGGTGGCTGTTCTGCTCCAGATCGCGTACTAGGTACGCAATCTCGCACTTCAAGGTCTGGGGTGTAAACAAGGCAGACTGCCATTCTGTGACAAGGGAAGGCAGAAACACAGATCTCTGCCTTCCTACAGTGCAACCAGCCCCCACACAGTTAGCAAGCACTCCCAGGGAACACAGTTAACACTTTGATTGCCCCTGATGTTAACCCCTTCTTTGCCAGTGTCATTAGTACAGTGACAGTGCATATTTTTTAGTACGCTGTATTAGTGTCACTGGTCCCCAAAAAGAATCAGTTAGGTGCCTGATTTGTCCTCCACAATGTCGCAGCCCCGCTTTAAAGCGGAGTTCCACCCAAAAATGGAACTTCCGCATTAAGGAAGGTGACCCCCTGACATGCCACATTTGGCATGTCATTTTTGAGGGGGGGGGGGGACCCTCTAAAAAGAGGGTTCCGGCTCCCAACTCCTCCCGGGGCTCCGCGGAGCCAGAGGTCAGTTCACCTCTCCCCCCTCCCTCTCGGCAATCACCTGGGACACGCCACAAGTCCCAGATGATTGCCTGGCCAGTCACATCGTGCCACGCGGCTCTCGCATGAGCAGTGTGTGTCCGGCTGTGAAGCCGCAGCCGGGCGCCCACAGTGACAATGCTGGTGCCGCAGACAGGAGGGGGAGATGAGTGGGGCTTCGTTCCCCCGCATTGCTGGACCCTGGGACAGGTAAGTGCCAGATTATTAAAATTCATCAGCTACAGTATTTGTAGCTGCTGACTTTAATTTTTTTTTTTTTAAGCAGAACTCCGCTTTAAGTTTCTGATTACTGCTATTACTAGTAAAAAAAAAAAAAATGGAAAAAATGATATCCCTTAGTTTGTAGATGTTATAACTTTTGCGCAAATCATTCAATATACGCTTATTGGGATTTTTGTTTACCAAAAATATCTAGCAGAATACATATTGGCCCAAATTGATGAAAATTTTTTATTTTTTTTATTTTTTTATTGGATAAGTTTTATAGCAGAAAGTTAAAAATATTGTTTTTTTTTTTTCCAATATTTTAATCATTTTTTTTTTGTTCATAGTGCAAAAAATAAAAACTGCAGAGGGAATCAAATGCCACCAAAAGAAAGCTCTATTTGTGGGAAAAAAAGGACAAACATTTTATTTGTGTACAACGTCACAACTCAGCGCAATGGTCAGTTAAAATAACGCAGTGCCGTATCGCAAAAAATAGCAAAAAATAGCCTGGTCATGAAGGGGGGTAAATCTTCTGGGGCTGAAGTGGTTAGTAACCTCTTCATTTTTGATATGGAGGCTAGCACGCAAAAAAAAAAAAAAAATGACGATTTTTCCTCCGATAATCTAATCGTGTGTACTAGGCCTTAATTACAGAAGTGTGCCTGGTATGTAAATGTCAGTTGAAAATTGTGTGAATCCTCTGTGAAAATATGGATTAATAGACACCTGTGTGTCTTTTCTTTCTGGAACATGAAAAGGATTAAAAAAATCTAAAATAATGAGGGACGCGGGGGGTAAAAACCAGCGGTTTTGGTGGGATCTTCATCTTCTATCTGTGGCAATAGCAACAGGATAGTTGAAAAGAGATTCCATAGCCCAAAGGAGACATTTAAGCCCACTGTACCTCTAAAAACCACCAAAATCCATCTTAATTTCACCTTTTTCTATTGACTCGAATGCATGTTGGCAAAATGGCTAATATTTAATGAAATTCCGTGTTTTTCTCCTAATTTCAGGGCAATAAAAACTCTTAGGGGTTGCTTTACTAGTGGTATTGCATGCTTACTTTGTAAATGAATATTAGCTTAGCTTTGTGAATGGGGTGAAACTAAGCAAAAATTCACTTTGCAAGGAGAATTAAAAAAGAAGACAGTATTTTTCGCTCGCACGAGATTGGAAGGTTTAACCGCTTCAGCCCCAGAAGATTTTACCCCCTTCCCGACCAGAGCACTTTTTGCGATTTGGCACTGCGTAGATTTAACTGACAATTGTGCGGTCGTGCGACGTGGCCCCCAAACAAAATTGTTGTCCTTTTTTTCCCCGCAAATAGAGCTTTATTTTGGTGGTGTTTGATCACCTCTGCGGTTTTTATTTTTCGCGCTATAAACAAAAAAAGAGCATCAATTTTGAAAAAAAAAACGCATTATTGTTTACTTTTTGCTATAATAAATATCCCCCAAAAATATATATAAAAAACAATTTTTTCCCCAGTTTAGGCCGATATGTATTCTTCTACATATTTTTGGTAAAAAAAAAAATCGCAATAAGCAAATATTGATTGGTTTGCGCAAAAGTTATAGCATCTACAAAATAGGGGATAGATTTATAGCCTTTTTATTATTTATTTATTTATTTATTTTTTACTAGTAATGGCGGTGATTTTCAATTTTTATCGTGACTGCGACATTATGGCGGACACATCAGACAATTTTGACACATTTTTGGGACCACTGGCATTAATACAGCGATCAGTGCTATAAAAATGCATCAAGACCACCGGGCAATCACATCGACTCCAGGGGCGAGCTGCAGGAGGGCGCCCCTAGTGGCCCCCAGAGGGAGCGACGTAACATAACGGCGATTCGCTCAGCCGAATCGCCACGGCGGCTGGTCGGCAAGCGGTTAGGTTAGCACGGGTTCACCTTATTTACTAAGCTAGGCAAATTTTTTATTTGAGAAGTGGAAATTCAAATCATGTGAAATGTGTGGAATATTTTGTCAGTTTTCTATTGTAGCAATTCTATTCTATTGTTTCTATTGTAGCAAGTCTATTTTGCCATTTGTTAGTATATCTAAAATCCAAACCTTTTTTTATTATAAAGCTTTTGCTTGAGTGGGAGTGGGAAGTGTTAAAACCTGTGGCAGTTGCTACTGGTGGTGGCACTCCCCATTTTTGTTCGGTTACCTTTGTCACTGAAACAGGAAGTTATGGGAAATCCAACATTAAAGTGTTACTAAACCAACACCAGGAAAATCAGTCTGTATATGCAGTAAAGCATGCTTGTTATACTCACTGTGGAACCTAAGGGGTTAATCCTCCTCACTGTGTAAAAAGGCTGTTTGATCCTGTCTTCTCTGATCCTCCCCTTCTTCCACAGTCCCCAATCCATCTCCTGATAGTACAGGGCCTTGGGGGCACTCTGCACATGCACAGTTTGGTGTTTTTTTTTTTTTATAGGGGGGGGGGGGATGTGATTGGCACAGGGCCAATCAGCTCTGTCCAGAAAGTGGGTCAGGGGTCCTGCAGCCTTGTACAATCAGAGTAGAATGAAAACTTCTCCTACAAGCTTTAAATAGACACTGATAGAAGTCACAAGACTGCTATATAATGCTGATGAGAAAAGGTATTTAGCAGTTTATATTTACTAAAATAATTGCATTTCCATGTTCTGTGTTCTATGGGAGACCAGATATAGTGATGCAGGGTCCTGGGTTTGTTGTTGTTCAGTTGTGTAGTCATGTCCGACTCTTCAAGACCTCATGGACCATAGCACGCCAGGCTTTTCTGTCCTCCACTGCCTCCCGGAGCTTGCCTAACTTCGTGTTCGTTGTTTCGATGATGCTATCTATCCATCTTGTTTTCTGTCTTCCATTTCTACTTTTTCCTTCCATGTTTCCCAGCACCAGGGTCTTTTCCAATAGTCCTCTCTTCGCATTAGGTAGCCAAAATATTTGAGTTTCAGCTTCAGGATCTGGCCTTCCAGTGAATATTCAGGGTTGATTTCCTTCAAGATTGGCTGGTTTGATCTTCTTGCCGTCCAAGGGACTTTCAAGAGTTTTCTCCAACACCATAGTTCAAAAGTACAAATTTTTCGGCGTTCAGCCTTCCTTATGGTCCAACTTTCACAGCCATAGGTTACTACTGGGAATACCATAGCTTTGACTATACTGCACTTTGTCCTGGGTTTAGTGACACTTTACATTTTGAGTGTTGTCACTGGAACATAAAGAGAGGGGAGATCTTCCAATAGGGACATCTGGTGACAACTGCCTAATAAGGAATAACTTCAAACTTAGGAATCTTTTAACTTTTACATTCTGTCCTCTGAACAGTGAAGTGAAATCTACCCAAATAGAACACAGAAAGAAAAAAGAAAGCAGGAATGTTACAGTAATTATTCTGTATTATGAACAATGGGAATTTTTTGCCTTAAGATGCATTCATACCAAGTATGCGATTTTCATGAAAGTATTGTATTTTTGAAAGGGGTCAAATATATATAGTGCACAATTTAATCTTAGGGCAGACCAGGGTGGCTGCCAGTTAAATCCCTTTCATGACGTATGAGACAACTGCTTCCATTCAGAATATCAGAAAAAAAAAAAAAAAAAATTGTGACATCCATTTTGGCCTCAGGGATTTGGCTAGGCATATTACAAACACATACTCACAAACACACACAATTTCTAATTGCAGCTATGCAGAAACAATGCCAGATGCATCACTGGAGTCACTGTGAGGGGGCTGGCTACGCAAATGAATATAAAAATAAAGATATTAAAACAATCCAGTCTGTTATTATTGTGTAGGCCTCGAAATGTGCAATTCATTTTCATTCGTTCATTAGAATAAAAATAACAAATTGTTCTTGTTACACTATGGTAAAATTACTGTAAAAATAGCTAATTACATAAGGACCATTAACTTTCTACACCATACATGGATTTAGAACTGTAAGCTAAATTATGTAAATGTAACTCATTGCTGTAAATGTAATTAAATGTAATATACTGTTGCAGATGGAATTATTAAAGAATATTCTTTTGATGTCAGATCATCCGAATTGTATTTACTCATCATTTCGTGAACTATCCCCAATAGTTAATAGCATTGAAGGCTGCATGTATACGGACATCTGCCCCAGATAACTCAAAGGAGGGATCAATGAGTCCTACAGCAACTTTATGAGCCATTCATCGCCAAAGAAACAATAAAGGGGGAACATTCCAAAGACCCTACATCCAGCTTGCTCTATTTGTTTTATTATTTTTATTTGTTTGGCTTCCTTCAGTTTTTGCCCTGCTTTGTTCTGTGCACATGACCTATGCAGTTACTACAGGGTCAGTGATCTTCTTCTGTTCAATGCAGCTGGTATAACGAACTGGGGCAAGACACAATGCAGCTCAATCACAGGGGTCAGAGTAAATAGTGTCTACATACAAGGGCCTTAAAGGTTCACGCACACTAGTGAAAAAGCACATCATACGGAATACAACTGCTGGGCCATGCATACGTAGAATAGGTCACCACTGCAACACATTTTGTAGGATACAAAGACCATAAGATTTAGTCCACTGAAGGGCCACGTATCACTAGAATGTTTGGACTTGGTTCACTAAGGATAAAAAAAATTACTTATCCAGTGTGACCTGAGCATATAACTGATACTGCAGACATTACCATATATTGTACTCATTTTGGCAACAGAAAAATGTACTGTATCTGCCTCTTTGTAGCTTACCCAACATAAAACAGAGTAACAACATGACATAGATGCAAATTATTTAACAGAAAATATATCAACCCTCAAAGAGACCCTTGCAGAAAAGCAGTGGCGGCTGGTGGTCAATATTTGAGGGGGGGGGCCACAAACAGACCTGGCCCCTTCACTCACCCCCCCTTTTGTCTCTCGATCCACATGCACTACCCTCCGCAGCGATCCACTCCCACTACCGCCACCCCCCCTCCCCCCCCCACACGATCAGTGGCCTTACCTGGTAGAGGTGAGGGGAGTAGAACGAGGTGGTGCTGCATTGCTGAATCCGGGCTCCAGGAAGGGGCTGTTGCGGCCGCTAGGGCCATTGCTTCTCTTCCTGACCGAGCAGGTGGTGGGTCCTGAGACCCGATTGGCTGGGAGTCCTAAGATCTCCGGCCAATCGGGTCTCAGGACCCGTTTCCTGATTGGAGGGAAGGAGAAGCAGGAAGACATTAGCGTATATTAATTTGCTAATGTCACACAAGTGGGTGGACTTGGGGCGCAGTGCTCTGAAAAATGTCCAACAGTCCCCTTCAAGAGAAACTGATCATTAAAGTGATACTAAACTCTCGTTTTTTTTTCGTTTTAAAATAACAAACATGTTATACTTATCTGCTCTGTGCGGTGGTTTTTGCACAGAGCAGCCTGGATCCTCCACGCCTACGCTCCTGGCTCCTCCCTCCTGCCCCCAAAGCAAGCAGCTTACTATGGGGGCACCCGAGCTGAGCCGCAGCTCTATGTGCCCATTCAGACACGGAGCCGTGGCTTGGCCCCGCCCCCTCTCTCCTCATTACCTTCCTGACTTTGATTGATGGCCAATGGTGTCCCGCTGCTGTCGTAGCCAAAGAGGAGGGAGAGTCCTGGACAGCCAAGTCTCTCGTGTAACATCTCTGGATCGAGATAGGGCTCAGGTAAGTATTAGGGGGCTGAAGGGGGCTGCTGCACACAGAAGGTTTTTTATCTTAATACATAGAATGCATTAAGATAAAAAAACCTTCTGCCTTTACAACCAATTTAACTCAATGCTGCTCCGTTAGAGAAAACTGGTCCCCCAAATTTTTAGTCTTTCCATTTCCAGACCCCTGTGAGTGTAAGTGGGAAGGCAGTTTGAGGGTGGGTGGTTGGTGAATATGAGTGTAGCATGAAACATGGTCCCAAAAATGGAATTACGACAAAGATCTTGTTGTTGAAACACCCAAGTAAAGGCCTTTCTCAGCCCCCTCAGAATTCACCTATAACTAACACATCACTTTAGGGTGGACTGACCCTTTAAAGAGGTCAAAATTTTCACAGAAATCTTACACAGCGTAAAATTTTTTTTTGGGTTGGCATTGCAGAGCCATCTTACCAGTGGCGGCCGCTCCATTAGGGGCGCTCCCCTAATCTACATGCAGGGCGCCGGATGCGTGGATTTCTATGGGTTTTTTGAAAAGCACACGAGTAGATGCCCGAGGCTCTATTTGGCTTTAAAAAAGGGTGGGCTTGGGGTGCAGTGCTCACCCAGTTGTGTTGTAGTAAATTTCCTGTCCCCTCAAAATAACTCAACAGCCATTAATGTCTAAACCACTGGTAACAAAAGTGAGTACACCCCTAAGTGAAAATGTCTAAATTGGGACAAAGTGTCCATATTTTGTGTGGCCACCATTATTTTCAAGCCCTACCTTAACCCTCTTGGCGCTTAGCAGATCGTCAGATACTGCCTCTGATGATCTGCGCATGTGCCGTGTTCCCGTTCACACCTGAGAACACTAACGAGTCAAATGACACAGAGGAGGGAAAATGGCTAATTGGGCCCAATTTGGACATTTTCACTTAGGGGTGTACTCACTTTTGTTGCCGGCAGTTTAGACATTAATGGCTGTATGTTGAGTTATTTTGAGGGGACAGCAAATTTACACTGTTATACAAGCTGTACATTCACTAATTAAGATTGTAGCAAAGTGTAATTTCTTCAGTATTGTCACATTAAAAGATAGAATAAAATATTTACAAAAATGTGAGTGGTGTACTTACTTTTGTGAGATACTGTATATCTTTCTTGCACAGGTGGAGTCTGGCCCAGACAGATGGAGTGTGGCACAGACAGGAGGAGTGTGATGGAGTGTGGCCCAGGCAGGAGGAGTGTGGCCCAGGCTGGAGGAGTGTGGCCCAGGCTGGAGGAGTGTGGCCCAGACAGGAGTGTGTCTCCGACAGGAGGAGTGTGGCCCCAACAGGAGGAGTGTGGCCCCCGACAGGAGGAGTGTGGCACAGACAGGAGGAGTGTGGCCCAGGCAGGAGTGTGGCCCAGGCAGGAGGAGTGTGGCCCAGGCAGGAGGAGTGTGGCCCAGACAGGAGGAGCACGGCCCAGGCAGGAGGAGTGTGGCCCAGACAGGAGGAGCATGGCCCAGGCAGGAGCAGTGTGGCCCAGGCAGGAGAAGCGTGGGCGAGGCAGGAGAAGCATGGCCCAGGCAAGAGGAGTGTGGCACGGGCAGGAGGAGCGTGGCCAAGGCAGGAGAAGAGTGGCCCAGGCAGGAGGAGCATGGCACAGACAGAAGGAGTGTGGCCCAGGCAGGAGTGTGGCACAGGTAGAAGGAGCGTGGCCCAGGCAGAAGCATGGCCCAGGCAGGAGGAGCGTGGCCCAGGCAGGAGGAGCATGGCTGAGGCAGGAGGAGCGTGGTCGAGGCAGGAGAAGAGTGGCCCAGGCAAGAGGAGTGTGGCACAGGCAGGAGGAGCGTGGCCGAGGCAGGAGAAGAGTGGCCCAGGCAGGAGAAGCATGGCACAGACAGGAGGAGCGTGGCCCAGGCAGGAGAATCATGGCACAGGCAGAGAACACAAGGAAAATATCAGATCGCAAGAATTCAGGCAGTATCAATAGTTCTTTTTTTGGATTTACTAAACAGATATAACAAAACATTTTCAATGGCATATTTAACACACCAAGATGGAACAAATAGAAAATCATTGTTGGGTTTACAAACACTTTAGGCATTCATGTGGTCCAAGGATCACAAAACCCCAGTAACAACCCTAAATCGAATTTTCTTTGTATTCAATATTGCATAACTAAGCAAATGACAGAGATGTGTTTGCCGTGCCATTATGGAAGGATTGGCCCGCTACAGATGTCAGAAGGGGTTTCTGGTTTAGACTGGTATTCTTTTTATAGAGGAGCTTTCCCCCCTGTGTTCTTCCTTGCTGTTGTGGAAATAGGAATTGCAGCTGCAAGGGCCTTTGTATCTGTGAGAGTCGTGTGGAAGTTCCTCACCAGCTGATCAGTGGAGTGTGTGAGTCAGCAGTTCTATTCTTCCCGGCAACAGCTGGGGGAGCCAATCAGGAGAGAGGGTAAAGTTCTCGAAACAGCAGGACTCCTATGGTGAGCTGACTTAAGGGAGGATGGAGTGGGCTCAGGAGCTGGGGACTTGGGTGTCCCATATAAGAGCACCCACAGGGTCATTGAGAGCCTACATGGACCCTTGAATTGAGCAAAAGGACTGGGCAGTAGTGAGAACATCCTAGAATACATATCAATTAATGGTGCAACTGAGGATGCTGAGCCCTTTGAAATGCTCAGGAGTCTTAAATAGGTCCTGAAATAAAAACTCTGGAAAGTGTTGAATCCTGGTTGATAGGACTTTGTTACAGAAAAGTTGTAGCTATAAGGAAATATAAATATTTGACAATTGCCTGCGTACAAAACACACCTATAACACCTAACAAAGAAAAAGTGGTAAAAGTAATACCCTTGACCTTCTAGTTTGACTATTTTAACTAAACTTAACTCTGGATTAGGTTAGTATCTTTCTACACTGGAGTGTTTGTACTCAAGAGTGAGCCCACCATAGAAAACTGCTTGTTCACAACATGTCTATGGTATTTTGCTGCACACCACTGCACATGATTGGTGTGAATAGGGAACGTAGAGAACAATTGTTTTCTAAGTGTCCTGTTCACACCTTACATGTGCAATGGTGTGCAGAAAAACAAAGCTCAACAGATATGGTGTGAACAAGCTCTCAGTATGTGAGTAAAACTTTGAGGAGTTGTCGCTTTCATTATTTTAACCAATCTGGCCTGAGTGTAGTTAAAATGGAACAATCATCTCCTGCCCTCCAGTCTTGTGACAACGCATGAGCTTCATCATCGTAGATCCTGAAATCTTCTTGTCAGCTTTTTCTGGGTTCAGAATCTTTGGTCGTCTTGGTTTGCCAGGTCAGGATGACCTAACTCCCATGCATGCACAGGGGAGTCCATTCATCGTGGCACCTGGAAAATGCCAAAACGTGTACAACGCACAGCTCAGCATAAAGTTTGCAAAAAGGAAGGTACGAATCCTTAATTGCAGAAGAGACATAGGGGATGATTTACGAAAAGGCAAATAGACTGTGCACTTTTGAAAGTGCAGTTGCTCCAGATCTTAGTAAATGAGGGAGAACTCTGCTGACTTCCATTATCCAATCATCTGCAAGCAAAATGCTGTTTTTTATTTTCCTTGCATGTGATTGGGTGTTCTTTGTAAAGTGAATCTTTACCTCATTTACTTACCATAGTGGGGTTGATTTCCTAAAACTGGAGAGTGCAAAATCTGGTGCAGCTCTGCATAGAAACCAATTGGTATTAAAGTTTTTTTTTTTTTTTTTTCGTCAAAGCTTAATTGAACAAGCTGAAGTTAGAAGCTGATTGGCTACCATACACAGTGCACCAGTTTTAGTAAATCAACCCCAATATGTATCTTCTGCAATGAAAACAAAAACTTTCGTTTGTGTATACTTTTAGATTTAGGCTAAAGTTCCTCTTTAAAGTGACCCTTAACCACTTGAAGACTTGCAATGTTTATGTCACGTGGTATTTACGAAGCCTTTTTTTCAAATACAATTTTTTTGGAAAACATGTATTATTTTTTTATTTAATTTATTACAGCTACTTAGCGCTGTCAATTTACACAGTGTTTTACACATACATATTGTACATTCACATCAGTCAACATACACTTTAATTAATTTTAGTGCAAAAAAACACAATATATAACCCAGTTTTTTGGTAAAGTATAAAATATGACGTTACGCCGAGTAAATAGATACCTAACATGTCATGCTTTAAAATTGCACACACTTGTGGAACTACAATACTTTACACTTTAATAATTTTTAGAGTTTACCAGTTTAGAGTTACAAAGGAGGTCTGGAGCTAGAGTTATTGCTCTCGCTATGATGTTTGCAGTGATACCTTACATGTGTGGTGCGAATTCCGTTTACATATGTGTGTGCAACCTACCTATGCGTTCGCCTCTGCGTGCAAGCACTAGGGAATGGGGAACTTTAATTTTTTTTACATTTTATTTTAAAAACTTTATTTTTACACTACCCCTTGAATTTTTTTCTTACTTTTATTGCTTTTACAAGAAATGTAAACATCCCTTGTGACAGCAATAAAGCATGACAGGTCCTCTTTATGGAGACATCTGCGGTCAGATCTCTTTTCTACCCTTGAAAGCATGAGATAAAAAAAAATATATATATATATATATATATATATATATATATATATATATATATATATATATATATATTATTTAATGCTTTCAAAAAAATGGCTTTATTTAAATTTAGCCCTAACCAGAAATTATGAAAATGTAATTGCTTACGGTCTCCTAGACCTAGACCATAGATCTTTTGTATTGCCAGACCATTAATTTCAACAGAAATCTTCCCATGAAATGAAATGTGTATTTAACATATTTTATCCCATTCACCTGTAAAAACCTCCCTTGTGCAGACATCCAAAAGCTCCGAGACTGCTGCTGGGTGCCACCATCTTTGATGTGATGTCAGTTGACCCAGCACACTCAGGACTGTCACTCAAAACTATACGTTTTAGAAAGTTTTATTTTTCATAGTTCCCTTAAACACATTGGATATACAACATTGATCCATATTTGTCTTTATAGGCAAATATGTAATAAAAAAAAAATACATTAATTTACAATTCTATGTTCTATTCTTCAATATGAATTTAAATAGAAATCATGTATCATATACAATTACATAATGTTCCGCTTCTGGGTTTTTAAAGTAAAATATTAGTTAGTGTATGGGATGCATAGAGAGATATTAAAGCTGAATTCCAAGAAGGAAAGACTTCCATTTAGATATATTACTCTAGCCAAAAAGGATATAAATCCAATTTTGTTTGCACCAAATGCCTCTGTCGATCCAGATACTACCTTGTGAAAGTAACAGTGGTATCATCACTGTGCTCTACCTAGCCTGTGCAGAGAACAGAGCTGTGGGAGGGGCCCAGCATGTCCACTCACTACAGGCCGCCTGCAGAAAAATATACAAGGGGGCGGAGACAAAACCAGTCATTGTGCACAAGGGGGAGAGTAGCAGTGACTGGTCTTTATTACAGGAAGCACTTGTACAGAGACAGTGGAGGGGATTTACTAAAACTAGTGAACACAAAATCTTATGCAGCTGTGCATAGTAACCAGCTTCTAGGTTTTATTGTCAAAGCTTAATTGAACAAGCTGAAGGTAGAAGCCGAATGGTTACTATGCACAGATGCACCAGATTCGCACCAGTGTGAATTGTGCACCAGTTTTAGTAAATCTCCCCCAAAGTTTATCACTGAATTACTGCACCGCTCTGTAAGAAATACACAAAATCCACCTAGATGCAAATAAAAATACACATCTTTTGTATTTATACAAGATTTTCTTATCCCAGAGGTTCAGCTTTAAAGTGATTGTAATGGCTAGTTTTTTTTATCATTTATAATAACAAACATGTTATACTTACCTCCACTGTGCAGCTCGTTTTGGATAGAGTGGCCCCGATCATCCTCTTCTGGGGTCACCCGGTGGCGTCGGTAGCTCCTCCCCACATCAGATAACTCCCTAGGAGAAGCGCTCTCCCAGGGGATTACCTTGAGGGCGCTCCCGAGTCCAGCATTTGCCATCCATAGACACGAATGCGGGACTCGGCCCGGCCCCCCGACGCACGCGTCATTGGATTTGATTGATAGCAGCGGGAGCCAATGGCTGCGCTGCTATCAATCTATCCAATCAAGAGCCGGGACCCCATGCAGAGAGGGACAGTGCGTCTCCGGCGAGGGAAATTCGGGGCTCAGGTAAGTAAAACGTGGGGCTGGGGGGTGGGGGGCTGGTCACTGCCAGCTGTTTCCTTCACCTCAATGCATAGGATGCATTAAGGTGAAAAAACATGAGGGTTTCCAACCCCTTTAAGCTCTACATTTTATTCACTTTTGTTGCCAGCAGTTAAGACATTAATGGCTGTGTGTTGAGTTATTTTGAGGAGACAGCAAATTTACACTGTTATACAAGCTGTACACTCACTACTTTACATTGTAGCAAAGTGTCATTTCTTCAGTGTTGTCACATGAAAAGATATAAGAAAATATTTACAAAAATGTGAGGGGTGTACTCAATTTTGTGAGGTACTATATATATATATATATATATATATATATATATATATATATATATATATATATATATATATATATATATATATATATATATATATATATATATATGTCAAAAATATAATAAAGCACAACCTTTCTCCTCTAGTTGTGTACCCTGATAAAATGCATAACATACAATAACAATATTTGTTAAGAGCATCCTTATTATTATTATGTCACAATGCCACCAACAAAATGCAACAATAAATATCCGGCTTCTTTCAAAAATCTGTGCCTGTCTTCATTGTGAATTTTTCATCACAAAGGTGGGGGAAAAGGTTCAGATTGACTAAAAAGAAAGTGAACTATTATTGCTGAATTCAGTAGATTTCACTGTTACATAATCATCAGATGGATACTTTTTTATATAGTGTTATTGCTATTTTTTTTTTTAATTATGTTATTGTGTGTTATATATGTACTTTATGAGGACATACAACTAAGGCATCATGTACACGGGACGTTGCTCAACTTCTCCTGAAAGATTTACCTTGACAGCTAAAAACGGCCTTTAGCCGCGTTTACATGCTGCGTTTAGCCGTGTTTGCGTCTAGAAGCGTTTGAAAAATATATATATATTTTTTCAAAATAGCCAAAAATGAAAAACGCCTGTAAACAAAACAGCTAATCATGGGTTGCCGCGTTTAGCCACGTTTGGCGTTTGAAATGCCTCTAAACAGCTTCTGAACACATTTTTTTGGGTTCCAAAAAAAGCGTCTAAACACAACTGCCTAGAAAGGACTATAAATGACCCTGTGTACATGTACTGATAAGATAATATAGAGCAGACTTTAGGAGCAGTTGAAAAAAATGCACAACTGCTCCTAAACATCCGTTTACCAGCAGTGTACATGAGGCCTTAAGAAAAGCTGTGCTTCATTATACTTAGTGTAATAAAAATTGTTCTTTTTTTACATTTATTATACCAGAACCTATATGGTAGATGTTAGATGGTGCAAATTTTACTTTTAGATATACTGGTATCTCTTTTCCTACACAGCCACAGAAAATACAAACTCCATACTGATAGGGTGCTGGCAGTAATTAAATCTAGATATTGCAAGGCCAGAGTGCTGAATGCTAATGCCAGCATGCTTCCTTGAAATAAAAAGTATAATAAATATAATAAAAACTGTAAAAATGTGATAATAATAACACTCATTATCATCATAAAAGTATAACACTTAACCATTTGACTTCCAAGGGTGCATCTCAATCAAAGGGTTAAAAGAAGCCGAGCTTGTTTTACATTTTAACAGCTGGCCTGGCTTCTCTATGTTTAGTAGGAGTCATGTACTGTAGATGGAAATCCAGCCCATCACTTCTATGCTGCTAAGAAATGTGCTCACAATCCCATCCCCCCCTTCCTTCACCCACTTCTCCATTCAGGGGCCCCATGGTTCCCCTGGATCCTCGGTCAGCTTGGGACCACTGTATGATATCTAGGATGGACAGGAGTGTGGAGATCAATCTCCTCTGCTTTACCTGAAGTCACTTGTACTTGCTCTTTACTAGCCCAGCACAGTCTCTTTTTATATATTTACACACTTGTTTGTGCAAACTGAAAATAATTTTAGTGTACATTTTTTTTTGTTTAAAATATGTTTTTCTTTTTATACCACCTTTTGTACCAAATAAAAATAGTTTGTAAACAAAAAAATATATGTTTTGCCTAACTTTACATAAGAGCTGTGGAAATCACAAAAACACTTACTTTTAATCTTTTAACTCTTTAAGAAAATATTTGGTTTAGAGGTCCTTTACTGAATTTTCAAGTCAACAATGTGTATTTGGGCAAAGTAAGTGTGAGAATTGGTAAAATTGGTTGAAAGGCAAAGGGGTTACAATCTAAAGATTTTTTTTTAAATAAAGCACATTAATAATATGCAGGATTTATATATTATCAATAATGCAAAAATGTACACTGAAAAAACATAGCATGAAGCGATCTTTTTTAACCACACCAATTCAAAGTAGAATTTCCCTTGTGAATTTGTAAGCATCGTGGATTTGGGCACTTTATTATATCGGCAGTATTAGTATTACGAAGGTACAATATTTGTTTATATAACGTTCCTTCCTCATTATAAAGTCAGGGTTATGGGTTTTCTTGAATTAGATTTATGGCTACTTTCAGGTTTAGGCTCCATGCACAATGAAGATCATAAACGACCGTTTTTGGGAGTTTGGGTGTTTTTTTTAACAGTACATAAACTATGTTATCTTATGTCTCCATGCACACATGGACGTTTTTGGACGTTTATCAGCAGTGGAGTTCAGGGGCTGTTTTCTGAACATCATAAAATTGTGTTCAGGAGTCGTTTTTCTGACCACAAAAACACCAAACGCCCATAAAAGCCGATAATCGCTCAAAAACGTGGCCCCCCCCACATTTTTTAATCCATTAAAAAAAATAAGAACGCAGAAAAACTAAAAAACGCTAATAAACGCTATTGTAAAAACGTTAAAAAACTTTGAAACACTCACTGCAAAACTACTGCCGTTTCTATAATGTTATTTTAACGTCCGGTGTGCATGGATACTAAGAGTTAGGTTCCCACAGCAGGCAAGTGTAACCCACCCTCTATCACAACCCCCGCCCCTCCCCCCATAATTTTACTTACCTAGATCTTCTAGGAGGCCTACAATTTTGCTTATATTCCCCTAGCTTCTTTTTCCGATGTCCTATCTGTCCACTAGTCCTATTGAAATCTATGAGACTGACAAGGGCCATAAAATCAAGAAGGCCTCAGATTGAGATCTAGGTAGGTGTAAACAATTCCGGAAGAGGTGGGCTACGCCTGTTTAGGGGGGTGAGGGATAAGGAATTTGGGTTTAGCCCCTTTCCCACGGACGGACTGAACGAGTCCCCCTGTCAGTTTGTTAGACGGACCTGATCGGACCATCCATTGCTCTCTATGGAGTGGCGGATGTAAACAGCATGTTTATTTCCAATGTGTATTTCCATTTTTAAAGCTAAATTGGGATAACACTTTATCTTTAGTACTCATCCACATAGCATAACTTAAAAAATATATATTTTAAAATGACTGCTTATCTTTTTACTTGCTTTTTACTAACTCTACACTTGTATATAATGTTAGGCAGGTGGATGGGGAGTTATGTTTACCATAATTAACCCTGCCTGTACTGTACTGGCAGATCTCATTATCAGTTGCAAACTAGGTGTGCACACTCACTGTCCTTACAAATTGTTAAAGGCGTTGTAAAGGCAGAAGGTTTTTTTATCTTAATGCATTCTGTGTAGCAGCCTCCCCAGCACCCCCTAATACTTTCCTCTGTCCAGGGATGTCCACGAATCCCTCGGCCGTCCGGGACTCTCCCTTCTGATTGGCTAAGACACAGCAGCGGCGCCATTGGCTCCTGCGGCTGTCGATCAAAGTCAGTTAGCCAATCAGGGGAGAGAGGGGTGAGCCCGAATCGCAGCTCCATGTCTGAATGGACACACGGAGCTGCAGCTCATCTTGGGTGCAGATTGCTATGGGGCACTCAACAGAAGGGAGGGACCAGGAGAACCAAAGAGGGACCCGAGAAGAGGAGGATCTGGGCTGCTCTGTGCAAACCCAACTGCACAGAGGAGGGAAGTATAACATGTTTGTTATTTTTTTATTTTTTTATTTTTTAAAAACAAGACTTTACAATCACTTTAAGGATCTCAAGGTTGTGTTAATGCCCTTAAAAAAAAAAAAACTGTCACTCGGTCTGACCTTATAATTTTACATTTAGTTTTCTAAAGCACAATACAAGCTTCCTATAGAGCCCTGAGTATAAACCTGCTCCAAATAAAAACCTAGAAAGGTAAGAAGTATTTTTTTAAATTATTTTTAGGTATGGTGTGTGAATGGGAACACAGGACAAATAATGGAGGGTTCTTAAATCTGACTGCACAAGTGGAAATGCACTTAAAGTTGGTATATGTGTATTTTCAAATGGTCGCTCCTGGTACATTGTTACTTTTTGTACTACATTTTATTATAAGTCCCTATGTTCACATTTTCAATACATCTTGAAATCAGTGATAGGGTTTGATACAATTTAATAGCCCCTCAGATAGCGCACAGATGGAATCAGTATAATAACATTTAATTGCCTACTTTTACAATTCCCCTTTCATACTGGACGCACCTGTGTTTCTTGCTCCCACCAGTAAGGCAGCACAGGTACATCTGTAAGTGGCTACCGGCCAATAGAGTCTATCCAACTTAATATTACGTGCGATTTTTACACCAGCCCTAACCTTCAGGCCTGCAGAAACAATTGAATTCTAGTTGCACTCTTATATATTGTACCCTTGTCATTTTATAGGCCTACACTCTCAGCCATAGGGGATTAAATAGAAATTCACTCCATCACCAGGAAATTGCTGCTTTAACCCTTCGACTGCAAGAAGTCACAAGAATCATTTTTGCCGGCATTGTAAAAATGACAAGGTACTATAAGAGGGAATGCTAAAACAAGTGGCTTTCATAGTGAGGCTGATCTACTAAAGTAGTTGAGAATGTTCACCTAACTTAGTGAATAAAGTGAAGCTGTGTCAATCCTCCGATCATGCGCATGGCAAAATCCTGGTTTCAGGCATTCGTTTTGTTTTTTACACGAGTTAATATTCAAAGTTAGTTCACACTGGCATTGAAAGCAGGCGTTTGAGGGGCGTTTTGAACGCTCCTCAAACACCTATGCAAATGATACTATGGACAGCACACAGTGCTGGTCACATTTTCAAAACATGAAGTGTTAGCGTCACGTTGCGTCACTTCAAAATTGATACTTCATGCCGAGTTTGAAAGAAGTTGAAGCATTTTAGTAATGTGCCGCAACTGCGCCAGCATGCGGTTGCAGTGCGGTAGTACATTACTAATAATAATAGGTGTTTGTGGCAAGGTTTTATTGTGTCAAAAGCGCATGTCAACCATGCTGCAAAACGCGTATAGTGCTTTTGGGGGAGTGTTTTTAATGCTCATTAAACGCTTATCAAATGCACCTATCGATGTGCAATAACGCTATAGGCGCATTTGATAAGCATCAGTATTTTGAGCAAGTGTGAACAAGCCCTTAAAGCGGAGCTCCACCCAAAAGTGGAACTTCCCCTTTAAGCACTCCTTTTTTGGGGGGGCTTCTCGGCCACCTAGGCGACTCCTCCTCTCCCCCTAGGCGGCCCCTCCCTCTAGGCAATCTTCTGGGACATGTCACAGGTCCCAGAAGTTTGCCTGTCCACTCAGGAAAGCGCAGCGCGACTCGCGCATGCGCAGTGCGCGCCTGGCCGTTAAGCCACAAGCTGTCACGGCTGGGTGCCCACAGTTCCAATGATGGTGCCACGGAGAAGAGGGGGGAGAGGAGCGGGGCTTCGGGCACCCACATTGCTGAACCGTGGGGCAGGTGAGTGTCTGTTTATTAAAAGTCAGCAGCGAAACTTTTTGTAACTACTGATTTTTAATAAACAGAAAAAAGCCTGGAACTCCGCTTTAACATAAACGTTTTTTTTTTATCACTAAGCTAAGTGTACATTTTTTATTCCTTTGGTAAATTGGTCCCTATGTTCTATAGAACTAATGCAGACTAAAAGCCCATACTAGTATATTTACAAAGTTATATTGTATATTTCTAGGGAAAGTCCCAGAAGGTTTTAAGCCCCATACACACTATTAGATTTTCTGCAGATTTTTGTCTTCAGATTTACCAAAACCATATAATATGGAGGTCAAACCTTAAGAGTTTCAATTTGTATGCAATCAGGCAGGCCCTTGCACTATATGGTTTTGCTAAATCTGAAGACAAAAATCTGCAGAAAATCTAATAGTGTGTATGGGGTCTAACTCTTTACTCAAATCTGAACACAGTTCTGCTTCACAGACACAAAAAAAAATGTGCATTTACATACACTTCTTGCACCTAAAGAACACTAAATACACACACACATATACTGTATATATATAATTATATTATTATTATTATACAGGGTTTATATAGCACCAACAGATTGCGCAGCACTTTACAGACACTACAGTTACAAAACAATTTAATATAGGAGGAATCAGAGGGCCCTGCTCATTAGAGCTTACATATATATATATATATATATATATATATATATATATATATATATATATATATATATATAGTTAGTCTATGAGCATAAACAGTAAAGTCAAAAGGATTGATTTTCTGAAGACAAAAATATGATATTTGAGCAAACATGCTGTGACCCTTTCAGTTTGATATATATATATATATATATATATATATATATATATATATATATATATATATATATATAATTATAGGGGATTTATATAGTGCCAACAGTTTGCACAGCGCTTTGCAATTTAAAGGGAGGCAATACAGCAACAATACAATTCAATACAAGAGGGTTAGGAGGGCCCTGCTCCTGCAAGCTTAGGCTGGCCATACATGTTCAATTCCGCTTGTACAATTTTCCTTTAGATTTACCTAAAACCATCCAATATGAGGTCAAAATGAAACAATTAGGCAGGCCCTTGTGCTATTATTATTATTACCATTATTATACAGGTTTAATATAGCGCCAACAGTTTGCGCAGCGCTTTACACTGAACATGTATGGCCAGCCTTACACTATATATATATATATATATATATATATATATATATGGGTAAAGGAAGTTGGCATCTGCACTCCATCCAAAAAGAATGCTTTGGTGTTCCACACTAGTGAAAAACTGTAATAAAAGGGCTTCCACAGGTGACCAAGGAAGAGACAATGTAGTTCTTTTATTTTATTTGGTGCAATAAATTCACTATATTGTCCTCCTTGGTCACCTATGAGGCCCTTTAAGTCTCTCTATCTCTCTCCCTCTATCTTTTCTTTGTCGATCTTTTCTCTCTCTCTCTCTTTCTCTCTCTTCTCTCCATTGATCTTTTTTTTCTCTTTCTCTTTATCTCTATCTATCTATCTATCTATCTATCTATCTATCTATCTATCTATCTATCTATCTTTTCTTCATTAATGTTTACTCTCTATATATCTTTTCTTCGTCGATCTTTTCTCTCTCACCCCTCTCTATCTATTTTTTCTTCATTGATCTTCTCTCTCTCCCTCTCTTTTCTTCATCGATCTTCCCTCTCTCTCTCTTTTCTTCATCGATCTTTTCTCTCTCTCCCCCCCCCCCCCCATCTATCTTTTCTTCATCGATCTTTTTTATCCCTCTTCTCTCCCTCTTTCTCTATCTTTTCTTCATCGGTCTTTTCTATCCCTCTTTCGCCCTCTCTCTCTTTCTCTATCTTTTCTTCATCGATCTTTTCTCTCTCTCTCTCGCTCTCTCTCTCTCTTTATTATTTTTAAGGCTTTTTAAGCAGAAATGTAAAAGGAAATGCCATCAATACACAGAGCTAGATGTTTTATTTGCATAGACACCCCTAAAACTTAGCCCAGGCCCTGGAAATGCTGACCCTTGCCCGCTGTACACCAATCACTGTGTGCTGAGCACGGTCCATCCATCCATCCATCCCTTGTATACAATGTAACACTTGCTGCTCCCTCCCCCCCTCCCCCCTCACATGATAATATCAGGAGGTCCGGAGGAATACAGAAGGCACACGATCACACGATCTATTATCTCAGATCTGATCGCCTTATAATTGCGATTGTCTAGGAAGCAGATCGTCCCTGAGGTTGTCACTTCTGGGTCTGGGTAGGAGAGGGGGGGGATAAGGTTGGGGGGGGGGGTTCTGCCTTTACTGTTGTCAAGGAGGCGATGACGTCACCCTTTTCTTAAATTAGCCCGTTGTCAGCCGCTGGCAACTTTTCCCTCTGGCAGAGCGACCTGTCAATTAGGTGACGTCACACAATCCGCCTGTTGTGACTGTAAACAGAGCGTTGTTCTCGGTGTGCTCCCCCCCCCCTTTCTCCTCCCTCTCCCCCCCCCAAACACACACACTGGGGGGGGGGTGCCCCCTCTTTACCCCCCTGCTCCCCCCCCCCCGGATCCGACCTCTACAATCAGCACAATAAAAAGAGCGATTCATTGAGAAGCAATGAGCGGGGGTGACGTCATGGCCCCAGTAGCAGCGCCTCCACCAATGGGAGGACGAGCTGGGGGGAAGACAAGTGGATGGTAACCCCCTTCTCCTACTGACAGCAAGCTACATGTAGCTGTCTATGGGGGTCATTTATAAGACACCCCTCCACTATATCACTGTATATAGAAAGGAAGGGGGGAGGGGGGGCTTATGTATTAATAATCACAATAATAATCATCAATAATCAACTGATCGGCTGTTTGATGGAGTGGACAAAGAGCAGGATCCCTGCATGCACCCCCCCCCCCCCCCCCAACCTCCACTCCTACCACCCACCCCTGTGCCTGGCACCTGGGAGAGGAGGATGCCACTTACCGGGGGGAGAAGGGAAGACTCCAGCTGGCAGGAAAATCCCAATTGTCCAAGGAAGGCAGAGCATCCAATGCCATGCATGCACCTCCCCGGCGGCGGCGGCAGGGGAGAAGAGAGGAGCCCCGGGCCGGCCGGCCGTGCCGTGCAGTTTCTGTAAAGCTTCTAGGAAGTTGTCCTTTTGTTCCACTATTTATACATTGCGTCAACATTGCGAAAAGGAGGGGCGTGGCCACAGCACTCCGCCAGCAAAGCCCAGCAGCAGCAGCAGCAGCACCGCGACCTGGAGAGTACAGCGCCGAGACCTCCACCCGCCGAGGATCACACCGAGTCACGTGTCTGCCTGCCAGGGGATCACCAGCCCTGCCTGTGCCTACCACTGGGGAGACAGCCAGCTCAGCTGCCCCCTCCCTCCCCTCCCTTCCCTCCCTGCATCTTCTTCATACTAGACACAAAAGTCTATCCCTTCCATCCCTTACCTTCCAATGGACTGCAAAGGAGAGGCTCGCTGAGTCCTCTATATACACCGTGACCAATGGGCTTGCTGCCTCCTCCACTCATCTGTAGGTGTGCCTTGTTCCCACATGGGACCTACCTGCACAAACTTTGCCACCAACACAGGGGTGGGTGCTGCATGGGGCCTGGCAAGTGCTGACAGAATGATTGCATTAAAAAAAAAAATGTAGATAACCCATTAGAGATGATTTAATATAGGGAAATAGACTGTATACTTTGCAAGTTAATGTTCCCTAAAGATGGTGATAGGTGGATTTACTAAAAGGAAATAGGCTGTTCACTTTGTAAGGGAATTCTCCTGAAAGATGGCGATAGATTAATCAGAAATTGTAGTGTATTTACTAAAGGCAAACAGGCTGTTCACTTTTGAAAGGGAATGCTCCCTAAAGCTGGCCATAGATGAATCAAAAATTGGAGTTGATTAACTAAAGGCAAACAGGCTGTTCACTTTGCAAGTTAATGTTCCCTAAAGATGGCGATAGGTGGATTTACTAAAGACAAATAGACTGTACACTTTCCAAGGGAATGCTCCCTAAAGCTGGCCATTGATGGATTTACTAAAGGGAAATAGGCTGTTCACTTTTGCAAGGGAATGCTCCCTAAAGATGGCGATAGATTAATCAGAAATTGGAGTAGATTTACTAAAGACAAATAGACCATACACTTTGCAAGTTAATGTTCCCTAAAGACGGCCATAGATGGATTTACTAAAGACAAATAGACTGTACACTTTGCAAGGAAATGCTCCCTAAAGATGGCGATAGGTGGATTTACTAAAGGGAAACCAGCTGTTCACTTTTGCAAGGGAATGCTCCCTAAAGCTGGCCATAGATGAATCAAAAATTGGAGTTGATTAACTAAAGGCAAACAGACTGTTCACTTTGCAAGTTAATGTTCCCTAAAGATGGCGATAGATGGATTTACTGAAGGGAAATAGGTCGTTCACTTTTCAAAGGAATGTTTCTTAAAGCTGGCAAGAGAATGATCAAAAATTGGAGTTAATTTACTAAAGGCAAACAGGCTGTTCACTTTGCAAGTTAATGTTCCCTAAAGCTAGATGCATTCCCTTGCAAAGTGAACAGCCTTTTTGCCTTTTGTAAATCAAAGCCAATTTTTGCTAACTCTGCTCTGCTAACTTCCATTGTCCAATCATGCGCAAGCAAAAATATATTACATATTAATATAACGCAATAATATATAATGCAGAATGACTAAATACATGTAGATAACCCATTAGAGTTGATTTACTAAAGGCAAATAGGCTGTTTACTTTGCAAGGGAATGTCCCCCAAAGCTGTTGATAAATTAATCAAAAATTGGAGTACATTTACTAAAAGCAAATAGCCTGTTCACTTTGCAAGTTAATGTTCCCTAAAGGTGGCAATAGATAGATTTGCTAAAGGCAATTAAGTTGTTCACTTTGCAAAGGAATGTTCCCTAGAGATAGGGATATATGGATCAAAAATTGGACTTGATTTACTAAAGGCAAATAGGCTGTTCACTTTGCAAGTTAATATTCCCTAAAAAAAAGGCAATAGATGGATTTGCTAAAGGAAAATAGGCTTTTTACTTTGCAAGGGAATGCTCCCTAAAGCTGGCGATAAATGAAACAAAAATTGGAGTACATTTACTAAAGGCAAATAGGCTGTTCACTTTGCAAGTTAATGTTCCTTAAATATAGCAATAGATGTATTTGCTAAAGTCAATTAGGCTGTTCACTTTGCAAAGGAATGTTCCCTTAAGATAGGGATAGATGGATCAAAATTGGACTTGATTTACTAAAGGCAAGTAGGCTGTTCACTTTGTAAGTTAATGTTCCCTTAAGCTGGTGATAGATGGATCGAAAAGTGGAATTGATTTACTAAAGGCAAATAGGCTGTTCACTTCACAAGGGAATGTTCCCTAAAAATAGTGATAGATGGATCGAAATTGGAGTTGATTTACTAAAGTGAAATAGGCTGTTCACTTTGCAAGGGAATGCTCCCTAAACATATCGATAGATGGATCGAAAATTGGAGTCAATTTACTAAAGGGAAATAGGCTGTTCACTTTGCAAGGGAATGATCCCTAAAGATGGCCATAGATGGATTGAAAAGTGACCTATTCGGCAAGGACCGGCCGAATTTCAATCCATTAATGGTCATTCCCGCTCGAGAGAAGACGATCTAATGATCGGCTTCTCTCGAAGGGGAATATTGGAAAATTTTTGCTCGATCGGCAGAGCAGTCCCACTGTTAGAATACAATGCAATACAATCTAATGATGGCTTCTCTCGAAGGGGAATGTTGGAAAAAATATTTAATCACTGGCGAAGTCCCACATCCAATAGTACAACAGGGAGGATTCTCCATCCACCTATGTGTGGGTGGTAGAATCCATTTGTTTTGTTTTTTAATCAGTCGCTTGCCGATAAAAAAAAAAAAGATGCATTTATGGCCAACCTTAGGTGAAGCTTTGCTGATTTCCTTCATCCAATCATGTGCAGGCAAAACATATCTTTTTTTAAAAAAAAAAAAAATCTTGCATGTGTTTGGGTATTGAGAATTTTCCCTTAGCTTAGTGAATGAGGTGAAATTCTCACTTTAGATAGAATACCCAATCACGTGCAAGGAAAATAATTAACCTATTTGCCTTTAGGACAGCAACACCAGTGGCTCAATTATCTGCAGGGGAAATCTCATCAGAGGTTCCCTGGCTGTTGATCCAAGTTGCTCCCCATGTGTATACAGCAAGGCATAGAGCAAATCAGAATTGCTCTGCATGAACTGATGAAGGTGGAATATTTTTGGTTGCTATGGGCTACTAACCTGTATATTATAAGTGTTGCCTCAATACATATGTCATGTGATACGTTTGGTGGACATCAGTACAGGTAATGTGAGGCCAAGCCACTTCCACAGTTCAGTTTCACATCAGCCTATTGGTCTCAAGGACATGTCTAGATTATCTCCTTATTCTAGATCTTATGGTCCGCCATTGTACTCTGATTCTCACTTGATGTGGTTGAAGCTAAGAGTAAAAAAAAATCTAGATCCTAAACCAAGTTTCATAACATGTCACTGGAAGGGTATCTTCTGTGTCTTGTACTTCAAGGATATGTCTAGATTATCTCCTTAGTCTAGATATTGTGGTCCACCATTGTACTCTGAGCCTCACTTGATGTGGGTGAAGCTAAGAGTAAAACAAAAATATAGATCCTCAACCCAGTTTCATAACATGGCACTGGTAGGGTATCTTCTGTGTCTTGCACCTCTATGAAATGTCTAGATAATCTCCTTAGTCTCCAGACCTTGTTGTCCACCATCACCTTCAGACACGTAATGCGGATGGTGCTAAGATTTATAAAAAACAAACAAAAAGTAAATGTTATCTAGATCCTAATCCCAAATGAGTACATGATTTCATACCAGGCCCCATGCCCATCATGTTCTAGAAGTCACAATTAGTGGCACAAGACTACCCTCACATTCCCTGGAGAACTTTCTGTAAGGCACTTGTTGCTGTTGTGAATAAGTACATGAAAACACTGACTTCTCTATGTGCTCATTTGACATCATCTGGTATCAAGGCACTACATCAAACATTTGGCTGTTAATGCAATATTGAAAATAAAATGTGTAGGCAAAGTGGTCTACCATCTGGACATACCATAAGAGAAGTTATCTGGAGCAACCAAATTGAGATTCTGATGTAACTTTCCCTAATGGGATCTACATGTGACAGGTACTCTTGTCTAGCCATGGTGATCCTTAGATATATGCCTGGCTAGTAAAATTTGTACTATTTAGTACCTCCCAGACATATCTCAACAGCAAGCAATAAAGGAGATGTAGAACACCTACTTTTATGTGTGACCTATGATCAAAAGTGAGGTTGTGTGTTGCCTATAGCATTTAAATTAGGTCAGCTTTAGGAGGATACAGCTGATGATGTAATTAGGGGCTTGGAAGACACATCTCCTCTGATGTCCCTAACTCCAGTTTTCCTAGTCTTGAAGGGTGGAATCAGAGGAGCTGCAGTCAGGAGGCTGGATCTGGATTCCCTTATCTCATCTCTAGATCCAGCCATCTGATCCTGGAACGTGCCCTCAGGGGACATAGCAGGGGCAGAGAGCTGTTTTTGGTTCTGTCTACAGGCCATGTGCTGAAGATTATCTGCAGGTGATTTGTAATGCATTGAGGCTTATCTGCAGGTGGTGTGACTTGGTAATGGGATTTATCTTCAGGTCCTGTGATCTGAGG